>NC_079450.1:24692729-24862729 GCF_903798145.1 Danio aesculapii | reverse complement strand
ACACAGGCTTACAAACATCTGATTTCTGGAAAATGTCATGAAACAATGGACCCAGCTCGGTGGTTTCTTCTGCCTTCAACTGTTTGATGGCTACTCGAAGTGTAGAAAGAAAAGCTTCATTCTCAAGAGCCATTGACACCAGCTTAATCATTTCTTGGTTGTTTTTCAGGTTTACCGATCGACCAAATGCATCAGAGATCTCCTGGTCTAGATTAAGATTTTCAGAGTTGTCTGTGAAGGTCTTGGCCAACTGCATTAAGTCTGTCGCAGCTTGGGTCAGACCAACCTGACTGAAAACTTGGCTGAAGCTCAATGTGCCACTGTTTCCAACAGTGCCTGAGAAATTGAAATTTCCAGCGTTCTTCAGGAATTTTCCTCCAAAGAGATTCTCCTGGAGTCTCTTGGGATTCGGAGTGAGAGCTAAAGCCTTCAAGGCAAGAGCGCCAGAGGGAAACATCCCTTGGAGAACATCTGCCAGGATGTTTGTGACTTTTGGACGCTTCAACTCTGGCAATGACTGGAGAAGACCAGAGTTGGCCAACAGCTCCTGGAATTCAGGGTTGCAAGTACCAAGAAAAGAGACGGTGTCTTTGGAAGGGGAGAACACGTTGCTCTCGCTGAAGTCCCCAGCTGGGCCATAAAAGAGCCTGGAGAGGGCTTGTCTTCTTTCAGACAGGCAGTCTTTCACTCCAGTGCCTAAACAAATAAAGATATACAACATTAATCAGTGCACAACCTTCCTCAATGTTTCTCTCAACAAGAATCAGGTAAATCAACATCTTGATTTGTTTGCTTCACTAGTCCCTTTATGGGTGAAATCACTCAGATATGCTTTTAATCACAATGACTAGAATTAATCAAGACACTGCTAACAGAAGGCTTAGGTCGAATAACTGTCGAATGAACAAACAATTAACAAAACATTTTTTACAGTATATATCTTTGTTAATGCTTAATGTTCATTCATTCATTTTCTTTTCGGCTTAGTCCTTTTATTTATCTGGGGTCGCCACAGCAGAATAACGCTCCAACTTATTCAGCATATGTTTTACGCAGTAGATGCCCTTCCAGCCGCACCCCAACACTGGGAAACACATATACATTCTAGCATTTACACACATACACTACGGCCAATTTAGCTTATTCAATTCACCAAAGCACATGTCTTTGAACTGTGAGGGAAACCGGAGCACTCGGAGGAAACCCACGCCAACACAGGGAGAACATGCAAACTCCACACAGAAATGCGAGCCAGTGACCTTCTTGCTGTGAGGCGATCATGCTACTCACTGCACCACCGTGACACCCTTTGCTAATGTTAGTTAATAAAAATAAAGTTGTTCATTGTTGGTTTGTGCTAACTCACAGTGCTTTAACTAATGCTAACAAGCATGAATTTGGATTTTGGTAATATATTAGTAAATGTTGATCTGTGATTAATAAATAAGTTACAAGTATTGGTCGTTCATGTTAGTAAATATGTTAAATAATGAACCTTTACTGTAAAGTGTGACCAATGCTTTCTCAAGCACCTGTAAATTGAGATTTTGTTTTAAGTGTTTATTCAGATTAATGAAAAGAGTTTATTCAGTTTATTGTTTTTTTTTAAAACTATTTTGTGTCTGTAGACTTCAAATACAGGACATTTGATATATTTTAAGGACATTTTCTCCAAACTTTCTTCATTGCAGCATTTATCAAATAAAAATATTTGAAAGACATATTTGATCTGGCTGATCATAGTATTTTAAAAAGGGATTAAAAAGTAAAAACCTTTGACTAATATGTCAAAATAAAACAAACATCTTAAAAGCTAAATTCATCCATTTTTTCAGATTTTTGTAGTATACTTTTATACCTATTACATTCAGAATAGATTTTAAAGTATTATTACTGGTCTATAAATCACTAAATGGCCTCGGACCTCAATACATTATAGATATGCTCACTGAATACAAACCTAACAGATCACTCAGATCTTTAGGATCAAATAAACTAGAAATTCCAAGAGTTCAGTCAAAGCAGGGTGAATCGGCTTTCAGCTACTACGCCCCTCACGACTGGAATCAGCTTCCAGAAATGATCAGATGTGCTCCAACATTAGGCACATTCAAATCAAGACTGAAAACACATCTGTTTAGCTGTGCCTTTCCTGAATGAGCACTGTGCTACGTCCGACAGATCGCGCTATTATGTTTTTCTGTTCTTTTTCATTCTTTTATAACACATTTGATCTGTTTTTATGCCTATTTATTTTTATTTTTTTTTTACCATTCTAATTATTTGTTTTTATTTTTCTTATACTTGTTTCTTTTATTCCTGTTTATGTAAAGCACTTTGAATTGCCACTGTGTATGAAATGTGCTATATAAATAAACTTGCCTTGCCTATGATCAGATATTTAGATGAATTATGCCTTACTTGCATGTTTAAACATATGATTTTAGAAAAAGTTAATCCAAAAAGTTTTGGAATTCTTAATGTTTTATGACTCTATTAACCTGCAGTGTCTTGCTTTAATTGTACAATTACAGCACCACAAACTCTAGACTACAAACTAATTACAGCTCATAGTGTGCTAATACATGTAGTTTTAATGTACCCTGTTATAATGTTAACTATACTTGATAATGTTATTGACTGATAATATCAAGGGATGGCACTGTTGCCTAATCCCAGCTAGGCCAGTTAGAATTTCTGTGTGGAGTTTGCATGGCATGGGTTTTCCTCCTAGTGCTCTTGATTTCCCCCACAGTCCAAACATATGCGCTATACTGTAGGTGAATTAGACGAATTAAATTAGCTGTAGTGTATGAGTGTATGTGTGGGAATGTGAGAGTGTATGTGTGTTTCCCAGTATTGGGTTGCGGCTGGAAGGGCTTCAGCTACGCAAAAAACATATGCTGGAATAGTTGGCGGTTCATTCCGCTGTGGCGACTCCTGATAAATAAGAGACTAAGCCGAAAGAAAATGGCACATAATTCTGGAAAATAATATTTACACAAATGCAATTAAGGTCAAACTCACCACATTTTGGTACTCCATACTGCCGGGTGCCAAAGATCTCTTTGCCATAAGTATCCACACACCAACACTGGCCACCAGACTGACATTGGGTTGGCACATACGCTCCATTGTCGGTACATGAGGGTACAAAGGAATTTCCAGCCTGAGAAGCTGCGGACCGCTCACTCTCACATGGGCTGGGACCTTAAGATATAAAGGTTGGGTAAGTATTCAGATGTAATTTTATAAGAGGTACATTTTACTTCTGCATTGCAATATTAACTATTTTTCTCTTTTTCAATAAAAACATCAATGAAACAAACGTTTGTTTTTCTGAGCAAAAAAATTTATGAAAAAGCAATGTAAGTTCATGACTTCTGATAAAACTATTTAGTAGTGATATATAAACATAAACCTTTGTAATTAATATTTTATATAAAATATTTCATTTAGAAGCAAAGGTATATATCTTCTAGGTTATTTAGAGGTTTTCACTGATTCAAAAAACATCAATATATCAAGATTCTTTTATTTTTTAACAAAATGCATACATCTAAATTTTCCATTCACGGCCAACTGGACAGCAAGGTATCGACGGTGTAGAATCCGATACATGTTTGACTGTGCAAATGTACTTCCTGCAATCTGGTCTGAAAACGCTGTGTCATAAACCTCATCCAGCAGCAGCTCCACACCTGCAAAAAACAAACTCAGAATAATTCATCTTTATTGCAGCACACAAAAAAAGTCACAAGTGTTCAAGACAAACTAATCCTGGAATGAAAACACTGAATCACACAGCAACTTGACATTTTACTGTTATATTAATACATCAGGGTCTGTATTCACAAAACTTATTAAAGTTAAAAGTAGCTCATAACTTGCAGATATAGGACTAAGACTAGTAAAGAGGACTCCAGAATCACTAAGACCAAATGACTAAACATCCTAAAATGGTTGTTGTCTGCAATCTGTCTCAAGAAGTAAACAATTTAAAAACATTTAACAATAACAAGTAGGGATGATCCCATCAAGATTTTTGCAGCCGATACCGTGTACCAATTCCTTGTCATGGTAATCGGCCAATACAAAGTACTGATTCTGATTCTTAAAGCTTTATAAAACTTTGCCATAGCATAAGCACAATTACTCTTTAAGTATGAGATCTCACTTACCTAAGATAATAAATTAATGATGTTGCAAACATGTAATGGTCAGAAGCAACTTTACAAAAAGAAAATAGATAAAACAGATTAAAAATGGTAAGAAAAATGACTAATAATGTAATTTGGAAACATTTCTAAAGTGTTGTAGTGCTGTTGATGCATAACCCACATGCATCTTCCTCAGCTTGTAAAATTGTAAACAACCACTTGTGATCAGTTCATGAGATCGGCCAGATCAACAAGTACCGATTGAGTTAAATGTGCTTATTGTCCAATAACAATATTCACATCCCTAATAACAAGCTTTTAAAAAGGTATCTTCCTAATCACAAGCATACAATCAAAAAAGACGTATTTAGGTGGTGGTGGTGGTGGGGGAGGGGGTGCAAATTAATTGTTTTGTGGTCAGTCCAACTAAATTTGTAAAAACTAATAAGTTAACTTTATTCATACTGCCCCAACACAAACCCAGCATTGTTTACAGTGTATTATGATAAAGCCACTTCACTATGAATATGTAACGTCTGCATGCCTTACTATAAGCCAAGATTAATCTACTCTGTTAACTAAAACTCTTCATATGCACATCTGCTAATTGTTTATAAGCACACATGTATGAAACATATAAGTAACTGAACATATACTTGTTTATATGATGACAATTAGCATACATTTTAAACATTTGAATACAGCTATCAACCAATCACTTAATAAACATGCTGACATCATCCATAGGGATGAGGTTGACCACTCCCTTGCTCTTAGCTTAAAGGGATAGTTCACGCAAAAATTTAAATCTACTCAATAGTTACTATTTTATGTTGAACACAAAAGCAGATATTTTGAAGAAAGCTAAAAACCTGCAACCATTGGGGGAAACCTGTAAACTTAGTGGGAAAAAAACAAATTACTATGGAATATAATGGTTATTTTTCAATATATCTTCTTTTGTGTTCAAGAAGACAGACACTCCAACAGGTTTGTTACAAGTGAAAGCTGAATAAACGGTGAGAGAATTTTCAGTTTCAACCCTTTGACTTCTCTCTATTCCTTAGTGAAAGTTTGTCGCAGCAGATTTGTGAATGGGTTTTAAGAGAAAACCCTTAGTTAAAAATGTTTACTGCAATTTATGTGGGCACAGTTCTGTAACCTGAAGTGAAAGTAAAGAAGTGTGTTTCACCTGTGCTTGGCATCTCTCTTCCACGACTGTCTGCACAGAAACAATAACTAGAGAGCTCTGGGTAAGCCCTTCTGAAACCGCTAAAAGTCTGGAACACTTCTGGTTGTCTGGTCAAGAAAAAAAACATCAGTTAAATGAGTCATTTGCAGCAGATGCATTGTAAAGTGCTTGAGAAGTCTAATGGTTTAAGTAGGAAAACTGGTGAAATAGGAAAAGTGTTACAAATGCTTCCTCTGACGCAATACTGCTGTCTAGTGGTTAAAGATGAAGAGTTTGGCCTGCTTTTCAGACACAGGCGTCTAGCTTCACTTAAATGGATTTCAGAAGGAAATCTCTATATTATGAATAGCATGAAAATATGAGAAAACAAACAAAATACACTCAAAATACATATATAAAGAAATGAATACTTTCATTCAGAGAGCAACCATTAAACTGAGGCAAAAATTACAATTTATTTTTAATGCAACAAAGTATTTTAATTTCATATATATACACTGTAAAAATGTTCCTGTTCTCCTAACACAAATTAACTAAATTGTTTTTATACATTTAAGTGGATTAAACATAAAACAATTAAGTAGTCCAAAAAAAAACATCAGTTGTGTTGATTCAGCTAATTTTAATCAAGTAGTTTGAACAAGCAGCAGAAAATCCTTTTTTCAGTGTATACAACTCCTTTGAACTTACATCTAAGGGTTATGAAAAACGATGTTTACATAAATATATTACTTCGCTATTGTTCCAATATTAAACCGCTCAAAATTAATAACAACAATAAATGTATATTGAGCACCAATTCAGCATATTGGAAAGATCACAAGAGTAATGTGATGTTAAAGACTGGAGGAAAGGAAATAAATTACACTTCACAATAATATACTAAATATAATAAAATAGAAAACTATTTAAGTAAAGGATGCACGGTGGCGCAGTGGGTAGCACGTTCGCCTCACAGCAAGAAGGTTGCTGGTTCGAGCCTCGGCTGGGTCAGTTGCCCTTTCTGTGTGGAGTTTGCATGTTTTCCCCGTGTTTGCGTGGGTTTCCCCCGTGTGCTCTGGTTTCTCCCACAAATTCAAAGACATGAGGTTCAGGTAAGTTAAGTAAGCTAAATTGTCCGCAGTGTATGTGTTGAATGAGTGTGTATGGATGTTTCCCAGTGATGGGTTGCAGCTGGAAGGGCATCCGCTGCGTAAAACATATGGATAAGTTGGCGGTTCATTACGCTTTGGCAAAAAATTGTAAAATTGTAATGATAGTTGATTTTTTACTATCATTACCGAATCAAACAATGAATTGGTGCTTCATAAAATTTTCCTATTTCATTAATGATAACTTGTACTGCTTAATAGTTTTATGTTATTCAAAGTATATGTAGTTTTATAACAGGGTAAAAGTCTTTATTTCTAATAAATGTAATGCATCCTTGTTAAATAAATTCAGCATATTAAAAAGATCTACTAAAATGACTAATAAACATGTTTCTTTCCAATGAGAGTAATACATTATAATCCAAAATATACTACAAATGATTGACATTATTTGAAATTGTACAAAAATTCACATATTTTACTTCATTTTAGACCAGGGGTGTCCAAACTCTGTCCTGGAGGGCCGGTGTCCTGCTGATTTTAGCTCCAACTTGCCTCAACACACCTGCAAGAATGTTTCTAGAAAGCCTAGTGAGAGCTTTATTAGCTAGCCCGGGTTTTGGCTGATTGGGGTTGGAACTAAACTTTGCAGGACACCAGCCCTCCAGGACCAAGTTTGGACACCCCTGTTTTAGACCAATAAAGTTCAGTAGAATGAGACTTTAAAAATCCCTAAAATAAAATCTTACCAATCCCAAGCTTAAAAAAATTATATATGTTTTGAAGTCTCACCTGTTGAAAGTGTGCAAGAGATCAAAGATCATCCTGTCGGTGGTGTTGACAAACTTGCACTGCACAGGTAAGAAGCCTCCATCATCTGAACACTGAGGAGGAGAACGCTCTCCAATACCATGAAGCAGTCTCCGTTCTCTCACCTCACAAGTACCAGGACCTACAGTCAAGATCCATAGTACACCCGATCACAAAGAACATCCACTTCAGAAGATTCAGGATTAAAACAGCCATTTAAAGAAATAGTTCAACCAAAAATAAAAATGTAAATCGCCATTTACTCCATATTTGAGTTTTGTTTCAGTTAAATACAAAAGAAGTTATTTTGAAAAATGTTGGAAACCTGTAACCTTTGACTTCTATAGTCATAGAAAAATAAATACTATGAATGTCAATGGTTACAGGTTTCCAACATTTCTCAAAGTAACTTCTTTTATGCTCAAAAAAAAAAAACCAAACAGGTTTGTGAAAAGTGAAGAGTGAGTAAATGATGACAGGATTTTCAGTTTTGGGTGAACTATCTCTTTAAGGAAATAAAAGTCTTCCAGAATGTGATCTAAATTAATGCATCCAGGGAAATGGATAAATATTACCCTGAATGAGTGCACTCACATTTGGATGGCTTTCCGTTCTGCCTGGTTCCATAGATCTCCATGCCCTCTTGGTCGACACACCAGCACTGGCCGCGGAATGCATCACACTGTACCTGTTGGTACTCACCTGAGTCCAAGCACACGGGCACCATGGTGGCATCTCCAGTCTGCAGTGCCTGCTGTCTCTGGAGCTGGCAGGTGGTTAAACCTGTGGAGAGAAAGAAGGTGTGATGATCATTTAATTTCAAATCATTTTAGTTCAATTCAGTTGATTCATTTATGATTTTGATTATTTCTTATAAAATAATCATTTGACAAAAATATAATGATTTGATTTTAGTAGCATAAATCTGCATTGTGGTGTTTTGTGTTGCAAGTGAAAGCCAAAGAAAATGTACTGATCAAATATTCAAATTTATTTTTCCCAATCTGTTGTGGTCATCAAAGCTACATTTATTTAATCTTAAATACAGGAAAACAGTAACACATAGGAATATTATTATGGTTTAAAGTAGTATTTTTTCTATTGCTGCATATTTTTTAAAAATCCAAAAGTTTTACATTTATTTCATTGATGATCATCACTTCACAATCTAGTGTCACATGATCCTTCAGGCATCCTTATAGTGTATGCTAATTTAGAGCTAGAATTTTTTATGTTATTAATGACTAAAACATTTGCATTATTATTAAAAGGGATAATTCACTCAAAACTGATAATTCTGTCATCGTTTACTTATTCTCTTGTCACAAATCTGTTTGAATTACTTTCTTTGGTTTAACACAAGAGGATATTTTTTTTTAAATGCTGAAAACCTGACTGCCAAAGTATTTGTTTTTCCTAATATGGAAGTCAATAGTGACAGATTTCAACATTTTTCAAAATAACTTATTTTCCATTCAACAGAAATTTGAAATCACTTGAAGTAAAAAAAGAGTATTTTTATTTTTTGTTGAACTACCCCTTTAATAGAACAGAGCTCACAGCAGTTATTGACTAACATTGATGCAATAAATAACATTGCCCAATAGACCATTCTGTGAAGTGTTACCATGTTTTTTTTATATAGAAAAGTACAAAAAAAAAGAAGGAAATGCAAATAAACTTAATTTATTCATATTTTTATCATTTTCTGGGATCCTAAAAAAGGAACTTTTTTGAGGACACATTACAAAGAAAAACATATTTGTTTCCTGGAAATCTTTTCAGCTTTTAATAACTTTTTGTGCATGGTAAAAGGTCCATGGATTTGAAATGTTCTTGATGGAACCACCAATGTCAAGAACATTTTTTATAAAGATGGAATCAAGCTCAAGTATGAAGAGGGGCTTACAATAAACTGAGGATCCATTTTGTCGACTCCCAGGTATCTCCAATCCTTCTGCATTCACACACCAACATTCTCCGCCTCCATGGTTACACTGAACATGCCTACAAACATTTTATTTTTACAATGTTGTTACATAAACATAGTAACACCACAGTACATTAATCAGGTATTATATGATAAGTGTACAGTTTTGGAAATGGAGGTGTATACATTATCTGAATGCTGGATAAATATGTTTCTCATTGATGTATGGAAAGCTTGTGATAGGACAATATTTTCATAGAACAATATTTGCCTAAGATAAAAACTACTTGAATATCTGGAATCTGAGGGTTTAAAAAAAAGCAATTGAGAAAATCACCTTTAAAGTTGTTTAGGAAATCTACAAAACACTTTAAGGAACATAATCTTTACTTAACAAAAGAAAAAACAACAATTTTGACTCAAATAATGCATTTTTGGCTATTTCCCCAAATACAGTAGTCAACATTTGAAGTGGGAGACAACTTTCATAAAGAAGTCTTAGGACAATTTTGATGACCCTTTTTGATCAACTTCGAATGTTGAAAACTGTACACCTGTGCAACATACTGTAGGATCACTGAGTACTGAAAAATCATACTCGAATGAAAGTACCATCACTTACCCAAAAAATGTAGTGCAAGTAGAGTAAAAGTATCTGTTACTGAAGCATTACTCAAAGTATGAGTAAAAAGCCCTTTAAAATTACTCAAGAGTAGTGAGTATTACATTGTGAAAGGTTGATGCGTTTACATGCAATTTGTGCGTGTGTGTGTGAAAACGTAACATTCTGTAGTGCATTTCATTACTGTTTAAAGCCATTTGCCGATTACAGTCATCATTCATCTTCTCATCAGTGACATGCAATTTTAACAGTCTCTTGGTCATTGCGTGTAATGATTTTGTGTTTTCTGTGTCTTGAAGTTGCTCTGTATGATGCAACTTTTCTATGTGTGATTTGATTAGATGAGAATCACAGGACTGATTCATCTACTTTAGCCAATCACCATAGACAAGAAAAGTAATGACCTTTGAAAGAAAATAGTGGACTAAAAGTAGAGATACAGCACTAAAAACGCATTCAAGTGAAAGTAGAAGTTCAGATTTCTTAAATTGTTAAAGTACAATTCCTGAGAAAACCTACTCAATTACAGTAATTTGAGTATTTGTAATTTGTTACTTCACACCACTGCATAAGATTGGTTTTGTGGTCCAAGGTCACATATAGACAGTTGAAGTCAGAATTATTAGCCCCCTGTATATTTTCTCCTCAAATTCTGTTTAATGGAAAGATTTTTTTTTTTCAGCACATTTCTAAACAATAGTTTTAATAACTCATTTCTAATAACTGATGCCATGATGACAGTAAATAATATTTTAGCTTGAAGTGCAATGTAAAGGCTTAACTAGGCCAATTAGGTTAATTAGGCAAGTCATTTTCTAACAGTGGTTTATTCTGTAGACCAGTGGTTCTTAAACTTTTTCACCAGAGGGCCCCTTTGTGTAGGCCCCCTACATTTACAGGCTCATGCTAGGCTCTTCTGTTTTAACCCTTTCAGCTGAGAGTCTAAGTTTATCTAAAGATTTACCAGCTTTAAAGAGTTTTGTCATTCATCAGCATGTTCATGACTAACAAATAACTGTACTTTGAACTAGCAATACTACAATGGAGGCTGTAGTGGCTCAGTGTATAGAAGTTTTGTTTTTTATATTCCTTTTTTTTTGTGTACTTCATAATTTACTTAGGTCAACAATCCTGACTTACACTGATAAAAAATTATTTCCTAAATGCATTCTAGAATGGGGTATTCAAGCTCAGAAGCAAAGGGGGCTACATTTAAACCACTTAAAATGCAAAGGGTCACAGGTTATAAATTATTGGCATAATTTTATCAGTTTTGCTGACTATAAAATGTTCATTACCAACTTGTTCTATTTAAAAATGATACTGAACATAACATTTAAATTAGCTAAAAAAAAAAAAAAAGCGGATTAACATCTTGAAAAAATGCATTTATACTCAGAGTATTAAGCTTATGTTGAGCACCATTAAATATAGCGCACTATAAGATTTTAATATTAAATCATTAGCCTTATAATATGACAATAAAATATTGCTTAGGGGGCTAATAATTTTGACCTTAACATAGTTTTTAAAAATTAAAACTGCTTTTATT
Organism: Danio aesculapii; assembly: GCF_903798145.1. Taxonomy (NCBI): domain Eukaryota; kingdom Metazoa; phylum Chordata; class Actinopteri; order Cypriniformes; family Danionidae; genus Danio; species Danio aesculapii. The sequence goes on along the minus strand of NC_079450.1, from coordinate 24,851,372 downwards.
CCAGCTGAAATAAAACAGATAAGACTTTCTCTAGAAGAAAAAATATTATAGGAAATACTGTGAAAAAATTTCCTTTGCTCTGTTAAACAGCATTTGTTAAATATTTAAAAGAGAAAAAAAAAAATCACACAAGGGCTAAAATTTGGACTTCATCTGTACATATGTATATATTTATTATATAGTATGGGTCACATTAGCACACCTGAAGCGACCGTCCTCAAAGCACTGTGGTACATGTTGACGTTCCTGCTCTGCACTGACAGACCTGAGCTGCTCACATTGACTCAGACTCTCCGTCTCCAGCTGGTATTCTGAATGTGAGAAACAGGTGGATGAGTTTCTTCATTCAAAACAATCGCTCATACAGTAAACATAAACCATATGTCGAGAACAAACCAGATGCTCACCTGAAATCTTTCCACACGTCAGAGAGAAAATACAAAACAGTATGCTGGTTACACAAAGGAGCTTCATCTCTTCCATGTTCTGCATCTTCTCTAGGATGCAAGAACTCTCCTGAAGTCTACAAGACTTCAGGCTCTTTTATACTATTGCTAAGATGTGCACCGTCATACCAGTTCAGCATTTTGTGTCGATTTACGGATTCACCCATCAAAACAGTAAGCTCTTCAGCTTGGCTGGAGTACCTAGTGGCGAATGAGAACATTTTACAAACGAGCAGCCAAGCTTGAGAGTGCTTCTTCGAGGAGAACCACCAACATCGCTCTTCTGGAAACCACTTGCAAGAGTTAAAAAGAGCTGTGCAAGGCTATTTCTTATATGTTGCTGTCGTCACTAAAAATCGATAAAAAAAAGAAAATACTATATATAGTGTAGTATACAAATATAAATGCAGTAAATGACACATAAATCTTCCATTTTTCCCATTTCTGTATTCAGAAGAGCTGCATGATTTTATGTTGGTTATTAGTTTCTGACAATGTTAATCACTGCAGTCTATTTTAAAACTATTTAATTAATTGAATTAATCTTTATAATAGGTTTAATTGTGGAATGATTTTTAAAATTAAAATGTATATATATATATTTTTTAACAATAAATTATCGAATTGTTGCAACATGCTGGGGCATAACAATATAATTGATACAATACATCTGAAGCATTTTAAGGAGATTAACTCAATATAATATACACATCAATGGTTATATCTGATCTGTTATCTCTGAACTATAAACTTATGCCAGTATTTATGTTTGACTTTTCTTTAAAGTACCAATGCTTTGCTTAAATAAAGTCTTAAGTTAAGAAGAACGTCTGCTTTGATTGTACTTGTTAAAGGTTTCATTAACAGACAAACCACCTCTAAATTAGCAGAATGATCACAAGTGAATTTGAATCATGATCTCTAAAATATTGCTCAAGTAGCTCTACTGTAAACAGCACACAAGTTCACTTACGCTGACATTATTACATAAATGTAAACCTTTAAAAAAAGTTTTAAACTATAAACGAATATGTTATGTGCCATGTTAGTTATGTGTATTTATTTTTCTCATCCTCCTTTCTCCACTTTTCACTCCACTCTTAGGTTGCTTATTGGTCCAGTTAACTGTTCATCATCGAAATGATACTGTCAGTTCCACCAATCCCCAGACGAGCCGCGAGGATTTAAAGATCTGACAGATCAGTGTGTGTTGTGCGATCTGCCTCGGCGTACCTTTGTGCTCCACGCAATTTGTGTTTTGCCATGCTTATTTGGTGATTTATTATCGGTTTTACAGTGGTAATACAAGTTTACTTGTTAAACTTCGTTGACTTTAAATAACAGCTTTGATGGTTGTTGTGTGATTCTAAACTGAGCCTTATGATATTCTTGTTAGGGTAATTTGGGGTTTTGTAGTTTAATTAGTTTAGATCGAGTGTCGTGTGCACTGAAGATATCGGGGTTTTTTTTTCATTATTTATTTTTGTCATCTAGTTTAGACGTTAGACTAAAGGAATGTTTTGTTTTGTTAATTTTTAGATTTTTCTTACACTCATTGTTTTCATTTAAAGAGAATATTATAAATGTTTATTTCTTTTTTTGTCCCATTATTATTGTAACGTCTTTTGTTTTAACCATTGAGAAAAAAAGAGCTTAAATTCAGAATAAATTCCTGCCTCATCCCCGATCTGTCGCACACATTACATTTGTCTCACCTAAATGATACTGCATTCCTTTTAAACATCATACACGCGTAACAAAACAAATTCAGAATATTTTTTTAATGAAGTTGTACATACAGATAATTACATCAGGTCTTTAAATAAACTCTTTAAATGTACAGCTGGTTTTTCTCATCAAACGAAACTTCAAGTTTTAAATCTAAATTCTAAAACACTCTTTGTACAGATTAATAGAAATGGAGATTAAACAGGCATTTCAAGTATTATTCTCCGATGCCTTACATTTTTTGTTGTTGTTGTTGTTTTTCCCTACAGTTGTAAAAAACTGTATATACACATTTCAAAAACAAGAAAACAGAACTAAATGGATTCATTATATGCATTTACATCCCTCTCAGGATTAGCTTACTTCACGGTAGCAACTCTCAAAATATCAACATGATAAACAGACCTTAGTGAGAAGAGTCACCTGCTTCTGGACGCCCACGATTAGATTAGCTTGCTTTCTTGCGAATCGCTACAGCATCCATCAAGACTGTAGAGAAACATGCTAAAATATTAGACGAGCTGTTGTACGAAAACTATCTATCTATCTAGGTGTTGTTTTAATGGGTTTGTTGGCATTGCGAACCTTTAGTGACAGTGTATCAGACTGCAAACTAGCCCAATCCTTCTCTAATAAAAATCCAACATTCATTTCAAAAACTTGGAAATTGAACTGTGCGTTTCTGGATAAAGAAAAACAGCCATATGGGTCTGTTTCCTTGGCACTTCAAAGTGACTTTAAGTGGCAAAAACCTTTTTCATTAAATATATATATATATATCAAACACTAATGAACTTTTAAATGGTCTGCTATTAAAGACCCACTACAGTCAAGTTCATATTTCCTTAAGCTCACAGAGAGGAAAAAAACAGACTGGATTTGCTTTTGGGGTCTAACTGATGCAAAAAGCAAACAAACAAAACAAACAAACAAACAAGCTAAAACCTAAATCCATGTTTGATGTTGTGACCTTTTTAAAAAATAGATTATGTTCCCTTCTGTTAACACGTGAAAGAATTAATATCCTATAGTGATGTTTTCCTATTTTGGACAACAACATCCTCTTTAAGCGCATATGCAGTTTAGGCTCACTGACATCTTCCTGTTTGACACATTCGGCATGAATCTCACACTTGGTCATGGCCAGCGTTCATCTTCACAGAGCACACATCAACTGAAGAGATTACACCTTCTTGCGTGCGCAGATTGTTGTTAGAAGCTCAGAAAACACACTATAATGTGTGTATCACACAGAGCAGAGGGTGCTCATCTGCTGCACTTTTCCCAGGTCAGTCAGAAGCTGTTTGATGCGGCACTTGAGCTGAGGGAGTCGGGCTAGAGGATCAGGAGGCTCCAATTCACCAGTGAAGTCCAGCCAGCTCTCCAGCACTTTACATAGACAGGGAGGAAGAGAATCAAACTTTAATATATCACCAAATGCATCTCTAAGATTTCTAAAACAGTAGCTTGCCAAGTGATTTTTCTGGCATTTCATTTCTGCTGCCTGTTTTGTAGATAATACTAAGGGGTATGTGGGGGGATGGGGGGGGGGATATAAGATATAATATATATATAATATATTTATATTAAGATATAAACACTACACTGCTTTTATGATGTTTATGATGCTACCAAATTACCAAATAACTGAAACAATGCTGAGCTGAATATGCATCCAAGTGATGGTAATTATTAGTTGAGAATTTCTGAAGATCTCACAAATGTGTAAAGGGAAAACAGTGGCAGAAATCCCTTTGTTACGCACAGAACACTGGCAACAATGTGGCTACTATGATGGGAAAATATGAGCTTGAGCATCAATCGTGACAACCTATTATACATCGTGACAACATATCCTGTTTTTGGTTTGTTTTGAAGTCTCTGGTACAAGTTGCATTCATATTTCAGCCATCTTCTCAGAGGTCTCGGTCTACTAGTTTGCTGCAAATTGACGGCAGAGTTCAGACTTATACAAATGAACCGCATTAACAGAGGAGTCACACAACATTTCATTTTAAATTCAACAAACATCCTGCAAATGTTGTAAACATCTACAACAAAAGTGTATTGGTTGACCTCTAGTTCTCAAAGAAGTAAATATGCATGTTTAATACTTTATATTTCCATGGGTGATAAATCTTCATAGCTGATACAGGGTGTCCGCGAAGTCTTAAAGTATTGAAAGTTGATGAATCAATTATGAAAAATTTAAGGTCCATAAAAGGTATTAAAAAGTCTTAATCGCGTTTTTACGAGGTCTTAAGTTTTGTTCAAGCATTGTCCAAAGTGTTTGACCTCAAAAAAGCATAAATATTTTTCTTTTCCTCCTAACATTAACAATATCGTGCTCGATCCACGCAAATAGTTTGGGCCAGGGCGCATGCAGCCAAGCTCCTTCGTCCAGGTGATGTCACGTAATTTGCGATAAACATGGAAAGGTGATGTGACACTCTCCACATGTAGCGAAACAGATGGCAAAATGGCAAAAATTGGTAAATTTGCGTACTCCTGGCTGAAGAAAGACAAATTTAAACAGTGGCTGAAGCCTAATTTATTCTTTTAAGCTTTGTTTCTTCTGAGCTTATCGGAGTTCTGTTGCATGGTTGTACTCCATTGATTTATTTAACTACAACTTTTTATAAACAACTGATTATTAAGTTAAAGGTTCTTATTGATTAGAATTTGAAGTGGCAATGAGGTCTTAAAAAATACATTCTGAGAATGTCTTTAAAAAGTCTTAATAAGGTACTGAAATTCCCTTCAGGATTCCTGCATATACCTTGTGATAACCAACAGGTCCCTGATTAAATCTGTATATTAAGTCTGACCTCACTCACGGTTCCCACACTTTCATAAACAGCTAATTCAAGGACTTTTTAAAAGCACCAATAATTTCAAACGAAGCACCTTTGCAATTCACACCACCAGCATATGCAGCGCCATGAAAGTCCTTACTGTACCTAACATTCCACTTACATTTAATATTGACATTAAAATGTCAGAGTAGTTTTCTCCAGACCAGCACTCAAAATGCTTTGGTAGATCAGGGGGTAATGGTGTTATTTTAAATGTGTTATTCAGTGCCACATTCCATGTTCTGGCTGCTTACCATCAAGCTCTTTCTCAATGAGGTCCATGCGGCCCGACAACTGGTTCTGAATGTCCTCTATGTGTGTGAGCAGGTTCATCTGCCACTGCAGACAGTTCCTGGTCTGCTCCACACTGCTGTCATTCACACATCCAGACAGAGCAATGGCACTGCTCACCTACACAAACCATAACACACAGCAATTATCTTTAAACTCTGCATTCTCATCCACATGCTGACACTGAACAGGTCTGAGTTTTGACTGTTCTTAGGATACCTCTTCTTCCTTCAGGTTAAACTGAGAGCCCATTTGCATCCCCTGCTCATCTCTTGTGTGCTCGGCACCTGTGCCAGGTGGTTTTTGGTAGCTGTGCTCACTGGTAATGTAGGTTTCAGGGTTTAAATTCTGATTAAGGTGCTCTTTGAAATGTAGACCATCTGGAACGCCACCCATAGGCTGGTCCTCATCAGAGTTTACCCAAGACCGAGCCCACAAGTGCAAACTTGGGTTATGCTTGTTCCTTAAAAAATGTGAAAGGCATATTATAGTTCCTGTTCTTTTCTATAACAGAAAAATATTTGAAGATCAGTTTATAAGGGTCCTATTATACTGTTTTATTAAGGGTCCTATTATACAGTTTCCTTTAGTGCATAATGCTGGCGTTTGAGCAAGAAAAAGAAAACCATTCTGATGGGAGTTGTTCTCTGTATCTCCAATATCGTAACATCACCAATATTGTATGTATCTATGAGCACTGCTTCTGAACTCAAACACCTTAACTGTAGTGGTGTGTCTACTCCTTAACTGTAGTAGGTTTTTGCATTTAAAAAGACAAACATGCTTCCATTCAAAAAGTTGGAAAAGCATGATATAAAAACAGATACATTTTCCAGTTTAAACTTCACAGACATATTTTGATGACACCTGACACTTGATGAACTAACACCGTTTCAATTTACTATGATCTTCTATGTGAAGCTGCTTTAACACAATCTGCATTGTAAAAGCGCTATACAAATAAAGGTGAATTAAACTGAACACCAAGAGCATAACAGGAGCCCTTTAACACGCTTTAAAAGTTTAAGCATATTTAAGATTTAGCATTTTTAAGCATAACAACTGTGCATTCTGTACATAAAAAAATCCAGTGACAGTAAACTCTAACTAGCTAACATCTAATTTAAAGGATTAAACAAGCTTCTGGTAATTGCTCTTACTGTAAAATATCCATCTTCAGCTGAAGGCCATGGAGCAGGTTTTTAACACTGTAAACATCAGCCAGCAGCTGGTGAGTGGACACGATTTTCTTGGCATTCTGATGAGAGTAGTTCTCGGCGAGGAACGACAGGCCATACATGTGGCCCTTTTGAAGCCAATCTTTATCATGGCGGTACTTTGCGCTCCACCTCTGACCTGAGAAAAGAGCATTTTTTGTAACAAATCTGCAGCAACTTCAGTTTAATATTTATAATTCACTTTATTCATTCATTCAATTAAGAAACAAAAAATAGACATTTGTAGAAAGCAGGATACAGTTAAAAATTCTGTTGACGATTTTCAACTGTTGCATGATTGTTACCTGGAGGGTCTCTACAGATGTAACAGATGTACTGTTCTGGGATGCTGTCCTCCAAAAGCCCCATACACACACTGTGCTGCCAGCACATACATTCTTCACACTGTAAAGTGATACACAAAAAGACAAATACACATTTTCAGGCACTATTCAGCACATTTAAAGTGATAGTTTATCTAACATTTTTAAATTGTTATCATATGCTAATCCTTCACTTCTTTGTTCTATCAAATACAAAGGAAGATATACTAAAACTTTTGTAGAAAAAAAAAGCCATTCACTTCCATTGACATCATTCTACTGTGGATGTCAATGGAATGCAACTTCCAGCATTCTTCAGAACATCTTGTATTATAATAATAATAGCAATATTTAACAGAATGAAGAAATCTATAATGTTTAAAAGCACTTGAATATGAGTAAAAGCTGAAGAAACTTTCATTTTTGGGTGAACTATCCCTTTAAGATATGATGCCATAATCCTACCTGAATCATGAAGCCATTTTCTTCATCCATCTCGCATATGCAGCGAACAATTTCATCAGCACCATCATCATCCTCATCCTGGAAGTCCTCCATAGTGATTGAGTCTAGATCCTGGTTATACTCATCTCCACTGAACAGTAAGCTCTCAGTGGTCGAGTCTTCCAGGAAGTCGATGTCTGAAAGGTCTGTGATAGAAAAAGACAATAAGAGGCTCAACATCACCAATGTCATATTACGTTGACTACTACTTATTATAACAAGCAGGTCAAATTTAATAGCCACAAATAACTGCATGACAGAACTCACTCTCCCCGGTGAGGTCAACGGATAGTATGGCACGAGGGTATTGGAAGGTGCTGTGCTTGAAGGCACTAGAGGAAGAACGATGCGATGGGGAAGACGGTCTCTCCAAGTAAGTCAACGACATCTCATCCAGGTCTGGGTAACCTTAGCACAAAAGTGAGAACAAATCTAAATATTTGTAACACTTAAAGGTTCAAGAAACCCTTGAGTACTTGAAATTTTTTTTTAAAGATTTGTGTGTTTTGAGCATCAATTAAGACAACGTTAGTACCTGTCAGCTTTCATTGTGGGGAAAACTGGAAAATTTTAAGCTTTAGTCAGCTAATTTCATCTTCGTGTTTAAAATCATTTTTGGGGCAGGATCAAAATCGGTAACGTATCGCTAGTGAAGTGATGACGTGTCAGTTTCTCATTATTATTCATAGCGGAGTTTTCTTATACAATGAGAAGACCCTGCTTCTTAATTATTCATAAGAGCACATGCTTTCGGAAGGTAAAGCAGACCTGCCACGCTGTGAGACCCAATGACTAGGTGAGACCAAGTGCGCACATGCCACGCAGTATTTAGCCATTCATGAAGGATTGTATATGTTTGTTTCCATGATCCATGCATGTTTTTCCCCGCGATACTGTCAGGGCCGATACAACAAAGCTGTTGGTTTATAGCAAACATTTTTGTCTGGAGCACTGTATGAGAATTGGAGAATAGCGGACTTTGTCTTTTATCAGTTGAGTTTGTTACCATTCAGACACATCGCCTATCCGTGCTGCGGTGTTCACCTGTGTTCGTACTTCTATAGCTTACCGGTAGGGCTAATGGTTGAAAAAGATAGAAAAAGAGACCTACTTCACTACTATCCAATGTGTCTGCATTCAGAGCCAGGGATTTAGGAGGTAAGAAGTCCTCCTCATGTAAAGTGTTTATATAAAAACAATAATCTTTATAATGATATAACAAATTGCGGTGCTGTGTATATGAAATTACAAATAACAAACGTAGCAGGATATTAAATTACTTGCTGTTTATTTCAGCGAATTTTAACTTTAAACTTACTCCCCTGTTTTCCCCCTGCTCTGCTGGCCACGCCCACTCCTCTCTTTGCTTGCAGCGCTCCATGCCCATCTCTAAGCATTTTTGAAAAAATTCTGAGGTGGACTCGAACCGAAAGAAGGGGGTTTCAAGGCCTGTCAAAAACTCTGCAATGAAGGCAAACTCATTTGCAATTTAACTTACAGTGCAGTTTTGATTTCTTCTTCTTTTTTTTCTTTTTCTTCTGTTTAATTCGGAAAAGGTCCTTCTCTTTCCTGTCCCTCCTGTCTTTATCCCTCTTTTTAACTATGGCAGAAACAGAAATGCAGGTTATGAAATCTTCGGTTTAACATGGTTTAAGCAATTTGGTTGTTCGCACAAGACGTGACATGACAGACTATAACATTTAAATACCACACACATTCTGAACCACAAAATAAAACTGCACTCTCAAGTATTATACCATTAACATTATTAAAAGAGTCTTTAAAATCATCATTCCTCACTCTAATATTCATATTTAAACTATATAATTGCTAATTATTTTATTTATCTTATAAATCTGGAGGTAAACTATCTGCTGCTGATTTCAGTATGGCTATAAATATCATGTAAAATGATACTGAAACTGAGGTTATAGTTTATGCTGTTTTTCGATTTCTAAAATAGAAACTTCTTATGTCACTGATGGTTACTATATAAACTCCTTTTAACAAGCTTATCACATCACAGCGCATTTAGTTAGGACATGGTGTAAGAATAAGAAAAAGAGATTAAAAAGTTAAGTAAACCCACCAAACAATTGGCATTTATCCTCCAGTTTGAATTTCCGCTCTGTCTTTATACAAAGACCTGAAGACAAAGCAACATGCATAAAATGGTCAATATAATGACAAATGCAAACATCTCTAAAGAGAAGTCCCACAAATGTATGGCGTGCCATTACATACACACACACACATAAAATAAAACATACATATTTTTCAAGATCATCAAAATTTACAGGCGCACATATAGCCTGTAACCTGTAAACACTATACTTATTTAATATTTGACTCTGCACTGATAACTTGTTAGTCACAATACATCATGTGACAAAATGAGTTGGAAAAAACTAAATTAACAATCCATCAAAACACTGGAGAAAAAAAATTTAACAAATTACTTATTTACAATATGTATTAATTCATTGTATATCATTGTATGATGTATTAATTCATTGTCTGATATGACTATGATTATGATAATATGATGAAAATACATCTTAGTATTTCATGACCCTTTAAAACCTGCACACTCAGCTCACCATCCATGTGCTTGTCTTTCTTGATAATCTTGTCGTGGAGGTTATCAAAGGTGGGAGGTGGAAGGGAGACCTCAGTACTGTCTGAACTCATAGAGGCAGACGAGCGTTTCTTTTTACAAAACTTAGGAGGTCGCACACAGCCACCACTGTCCATTTGAAGTATGAAGCCCTGAGAGGACAGAGCTAAGACACAAAACAGAAGAGAAAATTTTTTAAGATTTAATTCTTGAATTGTGGTTTGAATGTATGGAATAGAAGTACTGTCATAAAGATTTTGTTTTTGGCACTTAATAAGGCTCTGTCTCATCTGCCAGCTATTTTTTAGATTGTAAAGAACTATTATGGCCCATTTCCAATGAATGATTTATGGCCGTTTCCACTGTCAAAAGGTACCAAAAAGCGACCCGTACCATACACTTTTTGGGTACCCTTTCGAAAGGGTACCTAGCACAACAAAAGGGTACCAAAAGGCAAAGCAAGACGCAAAACTGAATGCTATTGGTTTACAGAAATAGGTCACTGGCTCATGCACAAGCCAGGAGATGAAAACAAAGGAAGCACCATTTTTAAAAACACAGCCAAGACATTACACCATAATAATATATACATGTAATAACAGGCCATGAACGACCCAAACTTAAACAAACCTTGTCAGTATCTTATCACACAAGCTCACTTTTCCAATCGATGACTCTCACTTTGTTATTAATACCTGTAACAGTGGTGATGTGATTTTGACAGTGGAGTGTCGCTTTTTGATTCGTACTCATAGATAAGACTTTGTGTTTGTAGCTCAGCAGTGGTGAAACTTGAGGCTGCACGACATTGGAAAACTCTGACATTGCCATATTTTATTTTTCTGTGATATAAATTTCAATATGAATACAATTTCCGCAGATGGCTTGAACAGCTATATTCTGAATGAAATCATTCATTCATTTGGGATGGGATGTTTTTGTAGCAGAGTGAATCAAACAAACTGCAAGCATAAATAAGGTTTGTGTAATAAGCAGTGTCTTATGGTGCTCTGGAGAGTCAAACAGTAGAAAGATACTCAGGTACAGTAATTAAATAATCAAATGTAATGTGAAATAACACTGTATAGTCTACATTGCTGATAAACTGTAATCCCAGCTTAATATTGCAGATCCTGCGATGTGACTATTGCGAATGAACACATTGTGGTATCGATGCTGAAACGATATATTGTGCAGCGCTAACATTAACCGTACACTTTAAAGTCTTACATAAGCAGAAACACAAAATTTTGTATCTGTGTCAGTTCTAAACGCAGATTTTGGAATTGTATTTTCATAAAATTATGCAATTATGTTCCGCTTTTTTTATTACATTTTTAGAATTTGGCTTATGCACAAAATATGTACTACAGTGATTTTATTCCATATAAATGTGGTTGAAATTCCAATAGCAAATATGAAAAAGGCACCTACAGGAAGAAGTAGAGACGGTCCTGCGCCTCTTGTTATCTGGGACATCTGATAATGTGCTTGTAGGCATGGAAGCAGACGTGGCCCTGGTGCGGCCCTCCCTCTCAGGGGAGCAGACCTCTGTGTCCATTTCTTTCTCAGTGTTGTGATAGTACTTCAGGTGATAGTCCAGCAGCTTAGCTTTCCGGAATGCTTTAGAGCAGCCAGGGACTTTACACTTAAATTTATTATGGTCCAGGTCTATTATACACTCGTTAGGAGCTAAGGGGTCATCAGACCTCTTGGTGTTTATGACTGGGGAGAAATGAAAAAGAAAATATTAATGAGACATGTAACAATAATAATCATAATAATAAATAAATAAATTTTTTTCATGTATATTTATTAATGTCATTTTGCTGGTGATGGTTCCTACTTGGTTCTCTGGCATGTTTGTTGGCTTTAGGAGTTCTAGAAGGAACTTTCTGAATTGCAGCTGAACATAAAATTAGAAGACAGAAAAAAATATAGTATTAACATACGACAAAGCCCACATCATTGCTATGACAGCATTTCAAATCTACTGTTGATATTCTGCATGCCTTGATATGTGCTGTTTACTATAGCAACGAAACACAAAGAGCCTTTCAAAGGGTTTATATAGAAACACATTCAGTGATATGGTTGAAAACTACCTGGGACTACAGCAGGTGAGTTTTCTTCAAGTGTTGCTTGATTACTGGGCAAAACATCAGTTATTTTCTCCTTCTCAGTGATTGGTGCCTGAGCACTGGCAGTGGAAGCAGCTGTGGATGGGCTTCCTGAAACTGGCTTTTGTGAAGTATCTTCTGTTTTAACCACAGTGCTGCTGTCTTCATCTGGAAAAACATTTTAACATGCATAATTTAAACAGAAAATTCTAGGGTGGAACTACTGAAAAACAGCATGTACAGTATGCACACTACTTTTCAATGGTTTGTGGGTAATTCTTAAGCTATAAAAGTGATAGTAAAGATTTTGATAATGTTAGAAAAGGTTTATATAAAAAGCAGATGTTTTTACTGTCAAGCTAAAAAGTCCCTGTGGCTTCATAAAATATTTTTAAAGAAATGTTTCACGGCTCTGAAAACTATAATTTAAACTAGATAGAAAACATATTTCACATTATTAATGATCGACAAATATTGATTCTTTATGATGGCTGCAGCCAATACCTTAGGAAACAGAGATGGCTGATATGAAGCTGATTTACATTATTAGTATAAAAACGCATGAATGATTAAAGTATTATTTTTTATATATATTTTAAAATGGATAAACTTCAAATGCGAACATCTTAATTCTATAATCCTAATTTAGTACTTTTTTCAATGTTTTGAACAGTATTTAGTTTTAATACTATTATTTATATTATACTATTATTTATACTATTATATTTATATTATGCAAGTGTCTCTCACCAGCTATCAGAGGGCCATCTGGCGGTGGAGGAGGATGAGTGACTGTATCCCTTGTGTGTGGTGACGGCGGACAGATCAGGTCAGAGGTTGTTGCTAAACGTTGAGATCGTCTCCTTCTTTGGGGGGAGCTGGAAGGGGCTGTGCAGAAACATAATTGATGAATATCATTGAAAACAACAAGTATATTACACAGTAACTGCTGATAGTGGACAATTTATGAACACTACTACTCTGGCTGACACACCAGTGTGTGTGCTGTCTGGAAGGGTTTGTGTTGAGCTGGGTGAAGGACTTGGTTCGGGGGCTGCAGATGTGTTCTGACTGCTGGAAGCGGACTCTCCAGAGTCGTGTTTCAGTCTTCTTGAACGAGCTTTGCACACAGGTGGGCTAGAGAGGGATGGGGTTGTCTTTTGGGCACTGGCCGACTGGGATTTCTCATCAGCTGGACTAGGCTCTGGACTCTGTACTTTCTGAGGGACGGAGAAGTAAACATGACACAGAGTGTGTACAAAAAAGTGTTCATTACGCTGATAATGGTAAGCCAGTTTCTTCTATACCTGCTGTGGTGTCACTGGAAGCTCTTTAGTCTCTGCTTTGAATTCAGACTCAGTGTCAGCACATCCTGGATGAGAAATGAGGCACAGAAAAACATTTTTTTTTATGATTTGATGTCTAAGAATTAAGAACCACAGTGAAATTATTACAATGAGAGTTTTAAATGTATAGCCATATCAGCCTTTCGAGCTATTTCATAAAAAACCAAATCGAATTAACAACATTTTATAAATATCACTTTTTTATAATAATGATAAAATAATAACAATAAAATAACAACAAAAAAGAGATCAACAGCAATAAATTATACAAAAAATTAAATCTAAAAACTCCTTTTTATAATATTTACTTTTGATTAAAAATTCTAACATTTTTGAAGAATTCACATTTAAAAATATTTATTTTAAGGTCTCTCCAGATAAAAAAGTGTTGTCTAATAACATTAAAAACAGGGCATTCCAAGAGTATATGTTTAACACTTTGGTTTCTGTTGCAATATTGACATTTTGAAACTATTACAATAGCAATCATATTAGTGTCTAATGTGAAATAACGCTTTGTTTATTACTATAAAGTTATGTTGCCTGTAACTTTAAATGCTCACACTCTTTAAGGAATTTTCTGTTGGATGTTGATGTTTTAATTGTTTGGCTTTATTAATGAATGCTGATATTCATTTGTTAAAAGTTTTACATTTTTAGGGTAACTATTGCATTCTTACAGGACAACTTTCATAATTTGCTTAAAGCTTCTGTTAAGTTATGTTTTATGAGCTGTGCATGCGCAAGGAGAATGTGTGTGCACGCTAACGTGGGCTTTTTGGGGTCTATAAAGATCCCTGTCTGTTATTGCGAGTATATACGATTTGGAGAGAATAAAGAGTGTTAAAAATAAGAAGAACCATTGTGGTGATTTGACTTAACAGCTTCAAAAGCCAATAGTTATCATCATTGACATGAATGTAGAATAAATTCCACAAATGATTCCAGATTAAATATTTAAAATCTTGGGAAGAAATTTATAGAAAGCATTCAAAATTATATACATAGCACTCAAATGAATTGATTAACATGCATACATTTTCAAGAAGATTTTCTTAAATAACTTGGCACTCATATATCCATCTTTATATTTTCAAAACTGCTCACCCTAATTGACAACTACTATTTGAAAATGTTCTGTAGGCTTGACTGCATGTCCAGATGTTTTTAGCAACTACTTGTCTTGACCTCTAGAAACCAAGCCTTGTTGTGGGGAGTTCTCTGCAAATGTTTACCTGCTCCTTTGCCAAGGCGACTCCTTTTAATGCTGCATGGGTTGCCTTGTCTTTTGCTCCTCCTCTTTGCTGTAGCCGATTCAAGTTCCTCAGCAGGTGGCTTACTGTCCTCTTCTTCTGAGTCCAGGTCTGCTGATATGGAAACATACACATTGTTTATGTGGTCATAAAAAAAGTCCTGCTAAGATGAGTTAACAATTAAATGAAAAATATCTATAAAACATATGTAACTTAACAGATCAGCAAGAACTTGTCTACAAATTACATTTCATAAGGCTTACAAAGGTATAGTGGAAAAATAGTGGAAAAATAGTAATCACACACCAAGTTTCTCTGATTCACTATCCTCATCATCATCATCATCTTCCTCCTCATCATCATCATCCTCTTCATCATCATCATCGTCGTCATCCTCCTCTTCATCTGACCGCTGTTCTCTCCTGTCCTCTCTGTCCTTGTTGCTGTTGGCGCTGGTACGTGGTCTGTTCCCTCCTTTATTCTTGGCCGCAGCAGAGGCAGCTTTCACCAGTGCGATCCAGTCCTGCTTGAACACAAACCAATACACTATAAGTCACATCTGACATTGGCTAGGCACATAACAGGCTATTCAAAAACAATAGCATTTGAGCTATTAACAATGTAGTAAATTTTGTAAAGCAAAATAAACTAATGATAATTGTGAAGTCACTTATAAACTTACTTGTCCTTTTGCATCTTCTGGCATGGACTTGATATGGATTCTTTTCACACAGCGAATGACACCATCATAAAATTGTACAGTGTAAGTTCCTAAAATATTAAATTTAAAAAAATCAGCAAACCCGTGCCTCTTTATGCATTTTTAAAAGTTATGATTCAAAATATCAAATAAACATTATGTCAACAAAAAAACTCTACTATATTTAAGTTTTCACATGTATAAACACCTTGGTTAAATTTGCCATTTTTTTATGCATTTGGAAATTATTTCCAAACCAGAATTTTCTTGCAATTTCAGAAAAAAAAAAAAGTCCCAACCGAGAGATGTAAACTCATAATCGAAAGGACATCACAACATAATACAGTACTTAGACAAAGTTTGAAACATCTTTTTAACTCTTCTTGCAAAAATGTAACCATTGCATTAATTTGATCATTTTCATTTCATTCATTTTTGCCTGTCGCCACTGCATCCATGAGATGTTTCTTGCATATGCATAGTGAAAAACAATTCTGCTCAGAAGCGCAAGCAAGGTGATCTTACCTTCCTTGTTGATACTTTCTATCTTTGCAGGGTAGTAGCGGCAATCTGTCCATCGTGCAAGCACTTCCTCACCATCTCTCAATTCCTGAAGGTAAAACAAAAGCAAAACAGACGTGCAATTAATTACAGTCAACACAACCAAAATAAGCAAGCCTGCATTGACGATATGGGATGTGCTGTGATCATAAAAGTGAATGGTTAGAGCAGAACCAACTGTGATGAACACCAAAAACTTGATTATTTCATAAAGCACCTGCCGAGTTAATTTAAAAACCACACAGACACTAGCAAAAATCCAATTCAAGAAAACCACAAAAGTATTTAGAAATTGTTAACTATGTTTGTTGGTTTTTTGTACACACATCAGAGAGTGAAGCATTCTCGAAATAGACTACTAATCATAAGCCTGGGGTCATTAAGATTTTTCTATTTCAAGTGAACACTTTTCCTATTTAAACTTCCTATTTAACAAGCAATCTAATAAATATTATTATACCGTATACTTGAAACAATATATTCTTTGGTAATCAAGTATAATGTCAAATCTTACTGACCCCAGACCTTTGAACAGTACTTTAAGTTTCATGAAAGACCTGTGTATTTTGTATTTTTGTTTTTTTAATGGATGATTGCTTTTGGCCCAACAAAACATTAAAAGGTTTTGGCTATGCAGATGGAGGAAACCCAAACAAGAATGGGACAAGCAGTTGAGAGAGCCAGATTGAGGTAGATGGTCAATTGAGGTATGTACTTGTCTCTGCTGGGGTAAGTCTTTTTGGTCTTCTGTGCTCTCTGTACTTCCAGGAAGCTCACGAAGGCGAGATGCTCTCATCTCGCTGAGTCTCTCCTGGCAGAAATGTTTGTAAGACAAGAATTAATCAATCACTCGTCTCATTAACAAATGAGATTTTCTTTTATTTCATTTGAGTGGCTCAAAGATTTTAGCACTATGGAGTCCCTGCAGTTCTCATGCTTGCCAAATTATCCTAAACAGACCACACATGTATATCTTTACAAAAAAAAGAAAAAAAAGAGGAAGTACTGCAAACATACAGACACCTCTTCTTCTTTGAGACCCTCTTTGCGGAGTGCCGGTCTCTCTAAGGGTCGAAGTCTGCTGCTGTCCCAGAGAATCCATTCATCATATCTATGGCTCCAACGGTCAAAATGAACAAGCATCTTTCCTTCATCATAATCAATCTTCTCGATGCGTGAAGGGTACCTGTGGACAACAATTGAAAAATGGCAAGAAAAAAAAGCACAGAACACAATTAGACTTTAGTTCCAATGCATTCAAAAACTAAAAGTGTCCACAAACAAACTAAAATTACTCTATTTGCATTGAATAGAACAAAAAATTGCATAAGTGTTTATTAACAGCAAAATAAAGGAGTATTCAATCTTTTAACTCCCACAGAACCCAAGATTAAATGATCTTGTCACAGGCACCTGCATTTCAATCATATTCTAAATATTAAAAAGCATTTGTATGTTTTTACATATAAAGAACCAGTTCTATTTCTAAACAATATTATATTTTAAACAATTCTTAATTTATTCAAATTAAAAACTTAGTATTTAGAAAATATTTAGCTACAATTAAGCAACATTGTATTTTCATTATCATATACTATACACTTACATTTTACCACTTATATGAATCAAATTTTAATTTATGTTATTATTTATAATCAATTGACATTGGTTGTCACATTTTAAAAATGAATCTTCAAAATGAATTCATACCATTTTTGCAGATAGTCCTGGGCCTCGACCCTGGCACCAACCTCAAACGTGATCCCTGGTCGATTTGGAGTTTTTTTGCTCATTTTGAGTATTCTCTAACCGGGTCTTTCTCGAGACTCAAACGCTCTCTCGTCCTGTGGACAAACCTATGAATGCAAAGAGAAGATCTATGAGTCTATACATATACATCAGCTAAACCATACTGTGTGGTCAAATATTTGACATTAATATCACCAACTTTATATAAAAAATAGACAAATCTTTGACTCATTTGCAAGTGTAGTATTGTATTTGCAAATGTACAAATAAGCATACACAGTTTCCTGAGCTCAGCTTTTTGTCCAGCTTGCAAAATGTACCCCAATCCAGGCCTTTGAACAGTACATTGTAGCCTAGCATGTTTCCTATTAGAAAAATTACAATATTTCACAAAAGTCTTAACACTTTAATGTGTTACAAAGCATAAAAATCGCATGCAAACAACAGATAAAAAGAAACAAACAAAAAGAACTGTGAATGCATAGGCTTTCAAGCTGGACAGTGGCTAACTGGGCTAACCAGCTACTGTACTTCACTTATGGCAGCTTGGCACACGAATTAAATCCCCATTTTAAACAACTGTAACCACAGAAATGAAACTGAACTTTCTAAAATACCCTGATGCAAATTTAAGACTGAAAACACAAATAGTATAATATCAAGAAGGCAGCTTACTCTTTTCACTGGATTACCATAGCTCGCTAATGCTAGGTACAGAGTAACGACCTTCTTGTAAATATTTTGCAGCTTGAATACAATTGTCAAGTTTTTCTTGAAAGCACTAGTAAACCCGTGAGCATACACGACACATATATATATTTCAAAGACGAAACTTTAAGTCAAACCTCTCATTGTCCAGTTAGCACAGCAGAGCTAGCAAACAGCTAATGCTGTACCAGCTGACTAGCTAAACCGTTCCGAGGGGATAAAACTATGTGCAAAAAAGATGAAAAAAATGACAGGACAGTGTCTTTGTTAAAACGACTCGAAGAAAGACAGTTGCTTTCTGACGTCCGCTGTATGCGTGACATGTAGATTTACCTTTGCAAATTCATTGAGAGAATAGCAATTAATTCCTATAGTGTATTGTGTTCATTCCAGCTCAGTTAGTTTTAACCAAACTGAACGTGTGCGCGCACGCACGCGACGTACAAAATGCCCAGGGCACGCGCATCGCAGACTGACACGTGACCCATAATCAGACGCTTTTGTGTTTGTTTGTTTTGTTGTAAAAGAGACAGTAGCAGCAGTCTTACTTTCGCTTGAAGCTGAAGTGGAGTAGATCTTCTGTGCGATTTCTCCGAACTGCTATCAAATACAGATAGAAAGAAAGTGGTCAATGTTAAATTCTATACTTTAAACTTGAGCTCATATTTGGCTTTCAATTTGTGTACAATCTATGAATTCATAAAAAATGGCAGATTTATTTCTGTCTTTGGAAAATATCCAGTTGTGTTTAATCATAAACAGCAAAAAAAAAGTATATTTTAGTTTTCCGTTCTCTTTAAAAGAACCTTGGTTTCATAAAATGGCAACACAAGCTAAGAGTTTGCATGTTCACCCCGTGTTCATGTGGGTTTCCTCCGGGTGCTCCGGTTTCCCCCTCAGTGCAAAGACATGTTATAGGTGAATTGAATGAACAAAATCGGCGGTAGCGTATGTGTGTGAATGTGAGAGTGTATAGGTGTTTCCCAGTACTGGGTTGCAGCTGGAAGGGCAATGTGTAAAACATATGCTGATAAGTTGGAGGTTCATTCCGCTGTGGCGACCCCTGATGAGTAAAGAGACTGGGTCCAAGGAAAATGAATGAATAAATTGTGAAATCCAAATATTACCCAGTACTGGGTTGCAGCTGGAAGGGCATTAGCAATGTAAAACACATGCTGGAATGGTTGGCAGTTCATTCCGCTGTGGCGACCCCTGACGAATAAGGGACTAAGCCAAAGGACATGAAATCCAAATATGAAATTATATTTGATATATGTAATTTGCATATATTGCCATATATCTTATTTATAGGACCCTCTCTGAGTCTGAAGAAATTCAAAATGTGACAGAAATCTGATTTTTTTATCAAGATGCACCATTATATTTTCGCAATTTTTAGCCATTTGCACCATTATATATTAGCCATTTATATTTTAGACAGAATAGCAAACCATAGATCATACTTCATGTTGGTTAATTAGATTTATTTACTTGGATGGTGATAACAATGTACTTGTAAATGAAGCGGACAGATTTGTAAATGTAGCTACTGTAACTATGCCCCATGAGGATTCAGACACTGGGCCTCATGGCCAGGAGAAGCAAAGCCAGTGCAGTCGTATAGTGCATCATGCTCACAGCAAACACAAGCTTGTGAGTGTCTGATGAGATTTTGTTACCAGAGCTATTTTTTACATCCCTGTTACCTAAAGCTAAACTCAACCGTGGTTAATCAAAACAAACATGCGATGCATATGTTTTAAACTCCCATGGAAAAGCTAGGTTGGGTGGAGGGAGTAAGTTAATATATTTGCCAAAGAGGTTGATGTTTGTACTGTTACAACAGACACCCATAATTATTTTGACATTACTTTTATTGTTATACCATACTTTGAACAAACATGGCATGCATGTATATAAGAGAGAGAGGTATAAAAAAAGGTCCCACTTAATATTGTGTCCTTAACTATGTACTTACACCTAAATTAATAATTCGTTACAATGTACTTATTGTGTAAATACATGTATTTACTGTGTACTTATGCTTGATTAAATACCTGTATGTAAATACATCTGTAAATAAATTCTGTAACTACATTTGTAAATACACTGTTGACCACCCCTTACACCTTAACCCACCGTTAAACCTACCCATACCACCAAATCTGTCCATAACCCTACCCCTATCCCAACTCAAGAGCACAACAAGCGTTCTCAAAAATATTATGAACACAGTAAGTACACTGTATTTAATTTTTGATGCAAGTAAGCTACATAGTAGTTAAGGACACTCAATATAAAGTGGGACCAAAAAAAAAAAAAACTGTAGCAATAGCAATTGCCTCGAGGTGTCTTTTGCACTTTATAATTAGGTGCTTATTTATATAGCGATTGTGTATTTGTGCAATATTCATACGACAATCACTAAAATCTTTTTTTTTTTTTTTTTTTTTTGTGGGGCGCCAAGTCATCGATCATTTGCAGACTCGATTTATAAAAATTGTGCATCCGAAATCTCTTGATAATCACTAAAATCTGATTAACTTCTGGATAAGCAAAATGACACATGAACCTCTGTCGCCATCTGCAGGCCAGTTTTAAAATCGAGTCCATTTTTATTGAGTCGTTCATTTTTATATAGCCAAAAGATTACTAATATTCAACACACATTTATACACAATTATACATTTGAAAAACAATCAATAAAAAAGTACATAAGCTAACTGATTTAAAAAAAAGTATGATGTTCTCTTCACATGAAAACCATTTATGCTTCAGTGTAGTCTTTTTACAGTAAATTTAACCACCCATCATCCGGTTCGCGGCATCATGGCAGTTATCAAACAAAAGTTTGTAGTCAGTTCCTCCAGCCTTCACAAAATCAGACACTGTCTTGCTTCCACCGAAATTTTTAGTCTCGACAATCTGCTTAAGAAAAACAGAGATTGCACTAAATTAAATAATCACATTTATATGTATAAAAAACACTGACCTTAACACAAGTCATATAGCCTACAAAATATTAAACATTTCCTTATCTACAATTGTAGTGTTTTAGAATTACTTGCCTTCCAGTTACTGCTCATATGACGGGCAGCCACCACAACGGTCTGTGATGAGATGCCATAGCCATCTCCTTTATGAACCAGCCATATAGTGCCATCTTCTATAGTCACTCTAAAAAGCAGGACCAACAGAAAACATGCAAGACAATCAAGTCATTCTCAATCTGCTCAATATGTTTTATTCACCAGGCACAAAATACAATGTCAAAACGGATCACTTACCTAACTCCAGAGTGACTGAGTACGCCGACTTGGAAAGACATGCCCTCCAAAGGCCTGGTCATTCTCTCTGCCTTGAAAACTTTGGAGTTGTATAGTTTCCTCAGATCAGACATTTTGGAAAGGTCATAATTGTAAGAATTTCCTTTATCTAAAGAGATTCAGTGCAGAAGATTATTGTGGGTTACACTGTTGGGGAAGCTACTCTGAAACTGTAGCTTGATAAGCTCTATCAGGCTATACTGTAGCTTGATAATACAACAAAAAATAAGTAGCAAGCTCCACTAAATATGAATAATAATTTTAAGTAAAAAGTTTTATATTTAAAGCAGTGCACTTATACAATTAATGATTAAATAAATAACGATTATTGCTTTATTGCACACAGCTTTCAAATTTCTCAGACTGTCAAGTGTCAGAGTACAACACTGCAACAAATGCCATTTTCAGAACAGAAGAAGTTAGATCAAGCACACAGTAGCATTTTCTCAACAACAAAAAGTGACATGGTTCCATTTTTTATAAAACTTTGGTACAATGTTCCTAATAAATATAATAATTTCCAACATTTATGGATTAAATTTCAACTGATAAAATATTATAGAATGTTTTTCATTTCAGTTTAATCTGTCATCTGTATATTTCTACACAATTAATGCAGCAAAAAAAAAAACTAAACAAAGGAAGAATGTATAAGATTTGTAAATATACTGTACCGTTGCCCCATGATGATTCAGCAACCATGCTGAACATGGCTAGAAGAAGCAAAGCCAGTGCAGTCTTGAAAGACATCATGATCACTGCAGCAAACTGGGTCTGAAAGTTTGTAGCTACAGCAAGCTTGATACTTCTCTGACCTTCTGATCCTCCCTTTAACCAAAAGCTTGCTTCACTGCTGATGTCATGAAAGCAAACATGACAAGCCCAAGCAGTGTTTTGGGAAAGAGCAGGATTGCACAATTTCAATTCAAATGGCTGTGGTGAACTATGCTGAAGTTTTGAATGTCCTCCAGAGGTCATGTTGTTCTGCTTGCAAATGGAAAACGGGAAAAGCCTGAATTGCACAACTAAACTTTAAAACTTAAAAACTTAAAAACAGCAACACATAAACAGTACCAAGTTTAAAAAGAGACAGTTGAAGTAGATTTTAGTTAGTGAATGAATTGGTTAGGTGAATTGGGAAGGCTAAATTTTCCGTAGTGTATGAGTGTGAGTGGGTGTGTATGGATGTTTCCCAGAGATGGGTTGCGGCTGGAAGGGCATCCGCAGTATAAAACATGTGCTGGATAAGTTGGTGGTTCATTCCGCTGCAGCGACCCCGGATTAATAAAGGGACTAAGCCAAAAAGAAAATGAATGAATGAATGAATGAAGTTATTATGTGATATGGTATATGTGAAATATGCAGATATATCAACATATAATATCAATGATCATTCAGTAAACCAAATTAGCAGCACAAAGATACCAAGCCTCTGCTATCTTGTTTAACTGCAGTAGGGTTAAAGCGATTTTAAGAGTTTTACTTCATAGAAGATAAATACACAAGCAACAAACTTGTTGCCAACAATTGGTTACACATAGACATGGAATCCATGACTTTCTGAATCACAACTGATTATGTAAAAAGTACATAGTCTTAAGTACATGGTCTTAGATGGGCTTTAGAACAGGATTTTTGTCTGTTCCCAAGTTAATGCATGTATTAATCTAGCTTTAAATGGCATGTTTGGATGTTGTGTTTCACCCTAGCCATTAATTTGCTGGATAGGAGAGGGTAATAGTCTATTGTTTGTTAATTATAGCAAATAATTGTGTGTCTTATCCCCCTCATTCATTACAACGGTCCTGTATTTCTGAAAAAAAAAGCAATGCACAGGAAAGTATATGAACATAGCCGTATCAATCCTTTTTCAAGAAAAGTTCTGCTTACATGTAGAATGCTTATCATTCATTCATTCATTCATTCATTTTCTTTTCGGCTTAGTCTCTTTATTCATCAGGGGTAGACAGATTAGATAGACTTTATATGTGTAGTCATTCATTTCTGTTTATTTGATGACTAGTCTAGTTTTGGCCTATTCTTAGATGTCTATTAGATTGGACAGACCAAATTTAGCCTTGTTTTAGCCAAGACGACTATGTTTTGACATCTATTAGACATCTTTTAAAAACAAAAAATGCTTGCTGGGCTGCTTCCACAATTGGTTTGCATAACCAAAGAATTTCTGCACAACTGTGAGACATCGTTTCAGGGAAAACTTATCTACATGCTCGTTGTCCTCATCAGGGTCTCAGCCTGGCTGCAATTCTTTGTAACCATCTTGAGTGGGCAAAGGCTCACATTTAATGGCATCTGACACTTTGGTGAGGTGTTTTTTTTTCCTTGGAGGTTTAGAAGTCAGACAGATGTAAATGACCAGTAGATCATTTCTGACTGAACAATGCATCCATTAAAGTCACAGTATTCCCATAGAAATCATGGTTTAATCATGTTACACTGTTTTGGACCAGGCGACATGGTGGCTCTGTGGTTAGCAATGTCACCTCACAGCAAGAAGTTCACTGGTTCCAGTCCTGTCTGGGCCAGTTGGCATTTCTGTGTGGAGTTTGCATGTCCTCTCCGTGTTCGTGTTGGTTTCCTCAGAGTGCTACGGTTTTCCACACAGTCCAAAGACATGTGCTATAGGTGAATTGGGTGAACTAAATTGGCTAAAGTGTATGAGTGTGAGAGTGTATGGGTGATTCCCAGTACTGGGTTGTGGCTGGAAGGGCATCCGCTGCGTAAATACATATGCTGGAATAGTTGGCGGTTCATTCCTGATAAATAAGGGACTAAGCCGAAGGAAAATGAATGAATGTATGGTGACCATGACTCAGAAATCAGCTACAGAGTTTACAGAGATATACACTGTTATTAATACAAAAAGTGTGTCATATAACCACAGAATAAATGTCAGTATCACACAGAAAGTTTGTCTTACTATATTGGCATAGAAAATGCATTTTCAGACACTCAGCACAGAGACTAGTCAGCGAGCAATTTGGATCACACAGTTCACACAGTCTAATTGACGCTTAAAATGAGTAAACTGGAATGGATAGGACGCTTGAAAAACAAGGTGAAGAAAAGTCCTTTATATTCTAATTTTATTATCGGATTTGTGATGCTAGGACTTGAACAACTAGTGGAAATAGACTTCGCTTGCCCTTGCAATCCAAAGCTGAATCTTCTGTTTTCGACAGCGTATTTTGTAGTTCCTGCTTTTTTCTCCTTCGCCCTTTTATTTTACATTCAGAGCTCACAAATGAGCAATTATTCAAG
This sequence comes from Danio aesculapii, assembly GCF_903798145.1. NCBI lineage: Eukaryota > Metazoa > Chordata > Actinopteri > Cypriniformes > Danionidae > Danio > Danio aesculapii. The sequence continues at coordinate 24,826,346 of NC_079450.1, read as the reverse complement.
CTGTTTGCACTGTGCCTTAGTTTGTCTTACTCCAGCCGTTCTCTGGATCATGCTGCTGTTTTTTGATGGGCAATATTTTGCCTGTGCAAAGACTTCATGGGAAGGACTGACGGTTCACACGGATATAACCGCTTCAACAACATGGTGCCAGCCTTTAATCCAATCTGACAACACCACAGAAAAGCAAATAGCATTTTTCAGCTACCGAAATAATTCTCAGGTGAGCTTGATGTTGCAGTCAAGATGATGTTGCAGTTACAGTATGTTGATCCATATACAGTTGAAGTCAAAATTATTAAATTATTATTGTCAATTTTTGTTTTTCTTTTTCAAATATTTCCCAAATCATGTTTAACAGAGCAATGAATTTTTCACAGTGGTTCCTGTAATATTTTTTCTTCTGGAGAAAGTCTTATTTGTTTTAATTCGGCTAGAATAAAAGCAGTTTTTAAACATTTAAAACCCAAATTAGGGTCAATATTATTAGCCCTCTTAAGGAAGATTTCTTTGATTGTCTACAGAACAAACCATCATCATACAATGATTTGCCTAATTAAATGTCACTTTAAGCTGAATACTAGTATCTTGAAAATATCTAGTAAAACAGGTACTGTCATCATGGCAAAGATTAAAGAAATCAGTAATTAGAAAATATTAAAACTATATTATGTTTAAAAAATGTGTTAAAAAAATCTTCTTTCCGTTAAATGGAAATTAGGGAAAAATATACAGGCGGTTATTAATTTAGGAAGGCAAATAATTCTGGCTTCAACTGTATTTCTTTCCTGTTCCCAAGTTTTCATGCACATTACTCGTTTGGTGTCTTTCTTCAGCTAATGGGACTGTGTATATTGTTCCTGATGTCATTGCCTCTGATGTGGATGGGCATTAGGAGGTGGTTCTACATGCCAACCAGAACTAAAGAACTTGAGCAAATAGAAATGGTGGATCTGAGCCCATCACCTCCTGACACAGCCTCTACAGCTCACAGTAGAGATGATTTTTAAAACCACTGGACAAAAATCGCTTCATTTTTACAGTAAGACTTTTTTTTCATGTTCACCAGCATCATGTCTAAAATTCTTTTTTTTATAGTCTGCATTAAATGTAAAAGTATCACATTTGTATTTTTTTCATGGTAACACTTTATTTTGATGGTCCGTTTGAGTATGAGTAGACCGTCTGCTTGATATCTGTTGATACTGCTCCTTCAACAGACATTTAACTGACTATAAGAAACTTTGCAAGTACATGTCAACTTACACTAACCCTAACCCCAACCTAACAGTTTACTTATAATCGAATGAGAATTAGTTGGCATGTAGATGCAATGTAACTTAAACTCAACAAATAGACCATCAAAATACAGTGTGACCTTTTTGGTTACTGGAAATGCTCAATTTGCAACAGAAATAATCCAATCTGTCACTTTAGAACAAGTAAACCATATTTTGCTGTTTAAACTGTGTCATATTGCATTTTTTCATGCTGTCGTGTAGAGTAACACACCACTTCCTGTCATTACAACAAGGTTTGCTTTCTGTTTTTGTATCACCTGGTGCTAGATATGCTGTTTCTGGCAAAAAAAATAATAATATCTAAATATATGTGTCTTTTTTTGTCTTACAAATCTCACTTTATTTTCCATAACTGTCTTACCATTTTTTGTTTATAAATAGGAATTCTAAAAAATAGAACTGTGAGATAAAAACTTGCAACTGTATCTAAAATGTTTGATTTCATGACAGAAGGCTTTTTAAAAGACAGTATTATGACTGAACGAAATGTTGGGCAGTTATTGAACCTGTTAGTTCTCAGACTCAAAGCGAACCAAGCATAGCAAAACCTCCATAGCAAAACATAATATTCTTCTATAAAATGTATTGTGGTTTAGAGTAAATAACGGGTCTAAAAAGGTTTTTATTATCTGAAGCATCAGATATGGCTTTATTAGATTTTATTTCTTACCCTTGGTTGTTACAACCTGTTTAACCTGGGGTGTGCATATTAATGATATGTGCAAAGTACCAGTCTGTGTTTTGTTCTGATCGGCCTGTTTTTCACTGGGATTTTGCACAAGGGACTAAACTTTTATTATTCAACTATGCCTAGGTAAACGCAGATTTTCTTTCTGGCACCTTTAAAATACCCAAAGTTTAATAACAGTATATTATAACTTTGGCGACGCAATGGCGCAGTAGGTAGTGCTGTCGCCTCACAGCAAGAAGGTAGCTGGTTCGAGTCTCAGCTGGGTCAGTTGGCGTTTCTGTGTGGAGTTTGCATGTTCTCCCCGCATTCGCGTGGGTTTCCTCTAGGTGCTTCGGTTCCCCCCACAGTCCAAAGATATGCGCTATAAGTGAATTGGGTACTCCATAGCTGAATCTGTGTGACCACTGCTCCAAAGCTATTACTATAGTACTAATTGGCCACTGTAATGTTTAGAATAAAAACATGATTGACATCAGTTTGATGATCTAACTTTGGGTTTTGAAGTTAATCCAATTTTCATTTGCAGCTAAAATACAACATCTGGCCAATGTTAGAGGTTGACTTTGACAGTCTGACCTTGGGTGCCAACCAAATTGTAAAAGCAAAATCAGTTGGACATTTAAAATTGCCCTCAGCCTAGTATTGAGTTCTGATGTCTACCCAATTTTAATTTTCGCTTTCAACTAAAAAGCAACATCTATAAGATGAAGAATTTCGCAGATACTGAAGCTAAGCAAGGCTGAACATGATTAGTACTTGGATGGAAGACCACATGGGAAAACTAGGTTGCTGTTTGAAGTAGTGTTAATGAGGCAAGCAGCGGGTGCTCAAACTGTGGTCTGTGTGGGTCCTAATGCCCCAGTATTGTGACGGGGACACTATACTGTCAGTGAGCACTGTCCTGAATCTCTGTAGTCATTAAAAATCTCATGGTACTTCTTGTGAAAAAGTAAGAGTGTAACCACAGTGTCCTGGCCAAAGTAACTTCCTCTGCCCTCATCTATCATGTCCTCACAATCATCCTAATCCACTGAATTGGCTCTATTGCTGTCTTGGATGTGGTAAAGCACTGGTGCTGTTGTCCTGTGGCTGCCGTTGCATCTTCCAGATGGATGCCGTACACTGATGGTGGTGTGGAGAGACCACAATTAAAAAAAGTGCTTTGGGTGTATGGCCATACACAATAAATATGCTATATTACTGTATATTATCACATTATATTGCCAATACATATTTCATTTTGGTTGAAAATTAAATCTCCCAAATTTCCTACAGTCACTCCATGATCCTTTTGCAACATTTTTTTATGTCTGTACTTATGAGTGTTCTGCAGTGTTGTACATGAGTCTGTCTTTGAGCCTAAAAACAAAGTTGATGAACCAGATTAAAATCTGCTCAATTATAGTAGGAAAGCATCTTGAGAAATTATATGACCGTTTCTATTACAAGAACCTCACAATGCTGGCAAAGAACATCATTTCAAACCCATGTCATGTGTTGAATCATAAATTTTTACCATTAAAGTCAAACAATCGATTTAGAGTCCCAAGTTTTAATAAAGTGTGATAAAAAAGTCATTTGTACATCAGGCTGTCTTAGAACTGAGTAAGGCCCAAGTAAAATTATTTTTCTTTTTTGGTATGTCTTTGTCTCTTTGTAAGAAGTATTTATCATGCTTTTTTGGTATGTCTTTGTCTCTTTGTAAGGAGTATTTATTATGCTGTTGTGCAAAAAAAAATTCATATGCAAGTCTGACAATAAAGTACTGTATTGTTTTGTATTCATATTCCAAAAAGCAGACAAACTCTGGTGAATCAAAAGAAAAAATTAGTACTATGCCACTTGTTTATGTCAAGCACATAAGAATGTCACCAAAGCGACTAGAGCATCATCTTTTGAACCACAGACTCCTGAGCTATCACTTGCATCCATAAAAGTCAGCTAGCAATCATTTTCAGTTTTAGTCTGTAGACATCTCAACCTTGACAACAACATACAAATAAGTATGGAATGGGTAGCACTCTTGAAAAAACAGCTGAAGAAAAGTCCTATATATTCAAATGTAATTATTGGCATTTTAATGCTGGGACTCGAGAAACTTGTAGAAATGGATTTTGCGTGCCCTTGCGATCTGAAAATTAATGCAGCATTTTCTGCCATGTATTTTGTGGCTCCTGCTTTGTTCTCCAGCGCGCTCATGTTTTATATTTATAGTCCAGAGTGCAAAACAAAGCATCTGGTTTCTACTGTAACCTGCATCATTCCAGCTGGTGTTTGGATCTTGCTGCTGCTTTTCGATGGTCAGTACATCGCCTGTGCTAAAACCTCTTGGGAAGGACTGACGGTTCACAGTGATATTGCAGCTTCAACAACGTGGTGCAAGCCTTTCATCAGTTCTAACAGCATCACTGAGAAGCAAATAACATTTTATTTCCTTCGAAATGTTTCTCAGGTAAGTGAATATTAGGAATTGTTTAATTCCCTGTTATTCGGTGTGGATGAAAATTTAGATTTAAATGTAATGTCTCAGATTTTGTCATATTTTCACTTCAGATGGTGGCACTGAGCATTCTGGGTGTGAGCTCTTTTCCCTTGTTTTTCATGGGATGTAAGAGATGTTGCAAAAAAACACCAGGAATCAATGAAGATGACGCTGAAAAAGTGGAAATGCAGAATCCTGGTCAAAGTTCAACATCACCTCTTGAAAGATCTTCATTAATGGATGAGGAACGAAGAGATGTATCTTTGAACGAACAGTTGTAGCTTTGCTTCAGATCACATAATGTTCATAAACCTAAAATAAATCTGACATTGAAAGAATGCCGTGTTTGTCACACATTTGTCATACAACTACACAACACACAAAGAGCACATAGTTTCGTAGATGCCTTCATATCATGGAGAGCGAGAACCACATCCTGTTATTCAGTGTACCATGCTGTGAAACAAGCAAAATATACTTGCTTATTTTTTCATGATTTTGAATTGTACACTGATGTTTTTCTTTACAGTGCTTGGCATAAATGAGTACACCCCTCACATATGTCTCTTTATATTAATGCTTTCTACAGGATGCTTTGAAACTTGTTTGAATTCAAATGTATTATCTTGCAGTATCTAAAGGCGTTAGGTGACCAAACTCTTATTTTAATGGATAGAGCTGTTAAATGAATCAGTTTTGTTTAAATGCACCAAAAAGTATGGACAATATTCACTGTGAATTGGATAAAAATATTAATTTTCAAAATGGGGTGTATTCATGCTGAGTATTGTATATATAATGCTCTCTCTCTATCTACTACTGGCTTATTACCTGCCTATTATTAAGATATTAACTGTTTATTAGTATAAAGTTTAATCGGTAAGACTTTATAATAACTACACACTATGAATCATTTATTAAGCATTAGCAAATAGTTAATTCATTATCTTTTAAGCATTAACTCTACATTAATAAGCGTTAGTAAGCAGTTTATAACTGCAGCTACAAATGCTGTATTCTTGACTTACAAACATATTTATAATGTGCTTAATACTTGTACTTTCATACTTTGATAATGATTTATTTTTAACTACTAAATTAAGTATCGCATTATTTACAAACCATTTGTATTTAAAAGTAGTTGAGGGTTTTTAGGATAATTCAGAATGAGTTAGTAAATGATTAATAAACTATTGAAATCAACATTAAATATCTTATTATTCAGGCATATATTAAGGGTTACTATGTATGTTAATAAATGCTTTATTAACTCAACTTCATGCAATTCTGTGACCTAATCTACAGTGAGGACTATTTATGCTTTATAAATCCCTTATAAATGACAAATAAAGGCTCAGTTAAATTCTAAACAGGAAAAATGACATTATTCATTCCTTTTCATTTAAAGATACACAAATAAAACTGTACTTCAAATGAGAAGTAAATCTTTGCAACCTTAAACAAAAAATTCAATTACTGTAAAGTTTAAACATTGCATCTTATTATATTGTTAAATTATTATATTGTTGTTGTTGTTTTATCCAGTTTTATGTCGTATTTTGACACTCCTGTTATTCAGCAATGTTTAAACTTTACAGTAATTTTATTTTTTAGAAAAGATTGCAAAGATTATTGTTCATTTGATTCTGAGCCTTTAATTGTCATTTATAAGAGATTTATAAAGCATAAATAGTCCTCACTTTAGATTAGGTCACAAAATTGCATTAAGTTGAGTTAATAAAGCATTTATTAACATATTAGTTGACTATTAGTATATGCCTGAATAATAAGATATATAAATGTTGATTTCAATAGTTTATTAATCATTTACTAACTCATTCTGAATTATCCTAAAAACCCTCAACTACTCCCTAATACAACTGATTTGTAAATAATGCAATACTTAATTAGGTAATGAAAAATAAATCATTAACTAAGTATGAAAATACAATTATTAAGCACATTATATAGGTTCTTATAAGTCAAGAATACAGCATTTGTAGCTGCAGTTATAAACTGCTTACTAACGCTTATTAATGTAGATTTATTGCTTAACAGAAAACGAATTCACTAGATGCTAATGCTTAGTAAATGATTAATAGTGTGTAGTTATTATAAAGTGTTACCGTTTAATCTTATGCGACTAAAATTTGTGTGGTTTAGAGTTCTCAGATATTTATTTTCATTTCTAACTCGCTCTGTAAGAAAGTGTCTGCCAAATTATTGAACGCTAATTTAACAAAGAAATATAAAAAAATACTGATTGTTAAGGTATGTTAAATTATAGAATGAGAAAAGTATGAAGTATTTTTAATAGTTTTGATTACAGTCATTAAATGTTTCCTCAAAGCAAGAGGTAAGAAATAGAATCAGCACCCTCTTAGCTAAATTAAAGTTCAATTTTCATCGTAGGACATGTTAAATGAAGCTCAAACTGATTGAAAATGACAACTATTTTCAACCAGAAAAGATATATTAGGATTTAAGAGGTTTAAAACATATTTGAAATAAAGATATTTGTAGTGATACGATAAAAAATTGGTAAAAGTAGTTCCTGTGATATGGTAGGTATACAATGTAACTGCAAATCATGGTGCCTCTTCGTAACAAAATGATCCTGGAAATGTCATTTACTTATGGGGCTCTATTTTAACGATAGACGCAAAGTCTAAAGCACTGAAGGGTTCCTCTGATGTGGATGGGCATTAGGAGGTAGTTCTACATGCCAACCAGAACCAAAGAACTTGAGCAAATAGAAATGGTGGATCTGAGCCCATCACCTCCTGACACAGCCTCTACAGCTCACAGTAGAGATGATTTTTAAAAGCACTGGACAAAAATCGCTTCATTTTTACAGTAAGACTTTTTTTCATGTTCACCAGCATCATGTCTAAAATTCTTTTTCTGTATAGTCTGCATTAAATGTAAAAGTATCACATTTGTATTTTTTTTTTCATGGAAACACTTTATTTTCCAGTGAAGCGTTCAGTTTTTCCACTTACAAAGTCCGCCATGTAAACAGCAATTGCGCCATGGCGCATCATTGCTAGACTTTGCGCCTAGATCGTTAAAATAGAGCCCTAAACCTGCTTTCAGGTGGTCTGTTGCAATCTATTTTAGTTCCTCAAAATGGCAATGCGCCAACAATGTGCCTTAACACACCTCTTTTCTAGACCGAAACACCCATGAGTCCACAAAGTGGTGAAAATGGATTTGCTATTTAAACAACAAGGCACAAAACTGGAAAATTAGGGTTGCGCTGGACTGAAAATAACACCACATCGCGGCAAATTGGGCCTGGTGTATGTTGGCCCCATAGTCATCAATACATAACCTGCTGTAAAGTTTCCCTAAAATTGCTGCAACTATAGTGAGTGAAGCTGTCCTATTCAAATGTATCATCATAACTAGTTTGCAGAGCTCCATGAAAACAGTTTCTCTGTCTGTAACTCTCATCAAACTTTTCTAAGCAGTTAGTAAAGGAATGCTGAATTTTCGTACATTTATTGAAAATATTGGTTGATTATTTGAAACATTTTTGGTACTTAAGGGTTTGAAAAAACAGCAACTTGATAGCAACAGCATTTATTTGAACAAAATATACCATAAAACATTGTGAAATATTATTTTCACTAATGAAATTACACTTTCTCTTCATTTATTTTTTGTATTTATTCCTGTGATACAAAGCTGAATTTTAAGAATCTTTACTCCAGCCTTCATTGTGTCACAGGATCCTTCAGAAACCAATTGATATTTTTTATGATCAACTATTGATTCTCCGTCATTTGTGGTTCATGTTTTTACTATTAATGCTTATCAAAGATTGCTGAAATTCCAAACAGCAACATTTATTTGAGCTAAAATATTTTGCAATTGTCACATTACAAATGTGTTTACTGTTACTTTGATTCCTTGAGACTTTGCTGAATTTTTTTCTACTTTTATAATCTGCTTTTATAATCTACTTTTATAAACTTTTACAATCTATCATTGTTTCCAAGCAATATGAAGCACCACAACCTTTCAGGATTTATAATAACCAAAACTGTTTCTTGAGCAATGAATCATCATGTTGTATGGGGATTTCTGAAGGATCGTGCACTGAAGACTGTGCTGCTGAAAATGTAGCTCTTAACTGAAGGAATAAATGACATTATATAATACAATAAAATAGAAAATAGATGTTAATCACAAAATTAAAAATGTATCACAAAATTATTCATTTTATTTCATCTTTGAACACCTTGGTGAGCAGAAACGAAATTAAAAAGTCCCACCGAACCCAATTTCTTATCTGTAGTGGACATTTAAATGCATGGGTATATGTATTTTACTTGAGTTTCTTTGTGAACCTGCTGAGTGTAGTAAATCACAGTCCTGTCAGCAGCAGTCCATATGACCCAGTTGTGGGTGTTTGCAGGGGGCTGTACAGGGGACTGGAGTCATCCATCACTCCTCCGACAGAGGGCAGGTAGGCATGATGCAGAATGGGCAACTGCAGAGAGAGCCTGCGCCGAACACTGTGGAGGAAATAAATGAAGTGTTCTGGAGTTTTCAAACCATTCTCTTTGAAACAAACTGAAGACGTTGAAAAAAATGGACTGAGACAAATAAAACTCACTGTTCAGGGGAGTTGATGTCCTGATGCAGAATCCTGTCACATCTGGAGCGTTCAGGGAGAGTCAGGCATTTATCCTTGGCTGGAACAAGAATAAGTGAATTTAAAGGGCACCTATGGTGAAAAATCTACTTGTAAAGCTATTTGGACAGACATATGTGTAGGTATAGTGTATAGACCATCATATTGGGGTGATATAAACACACCCAGTCCTTTTTTTTTTCAATTTAACAACATAAAAACGGTGGACCAATTGAAGCGGTTTTCAGAGCGACCGCAACTTGATGTAGGAGTGCAGTCCCCCCGCCCACCAATATTGATTGACAGGCGCGCATCACCATATCCTCAGTTTGTTGTTTCACGTCCGCCATTTTCAGTGTGTAAGTCAAAGCGATGTCACTAAAGGAACACCCTTGCTCTATTTTTAGATGTAAGGCTCATTGGGCTCAACACAAGATCAACATTCACCACATGATCGCTCTAATCAGAATGTTTGTAACTTTAGGTAGGTTTGCAAACATGTGTACTTTTCATTGCGTCTACCTTAAACTTCAACCGTTTGCATTTCTCCCTGAGTCCCTGTGATCTTAACAAGGTGCAGCTGGACAGTGCGAGCACGTTGCCTCACGTGTGCGTCTCTCCATTGGAAATAAAATAATGAACTTGCCTGCAGACTCCACACCAGAAGCGCCGCTCTGTGTGGCGAGACACTCAGCGTCGCGCAGCGCTATGCATTTTAGAATTCTAAACACAGGTTTCTATCAGGGTACACGCAACGGTGCTTCAAGTCGACGGCTGTCCGCGGCACCCAGCCATGATTCGGGACACTTCATGTTTCTGCTGCGCCACAGAGCACCACCCGAATGGTTTCATTTTAAATACCATCCGAATGTGCGTGTCTGGTGTGCCGTGTCGTGGCTCTGACCGGCGCTGCCTCAGTCAAAGTTAATTCAGTGTGTGTGGTTATTATTCTCGGAGTACAAGCTCGGCACTTTAAACTAGCACACAGTTGGCTGTAAAACTATACAAAGACACAAATGATTTTGTACTCTCTGCTTGGTCTGTGTCCGAGTCGTATATGTATGGCTAAATGTTGGTCCTCTCACTCATGTTGCTTCTCTCTGTCTGCCTGTCTGTTGCCAAACACAGAGGGGGGGAGCTCTTGGCTCCGCCCCCTTGTTACGTTGGGCGGGAAGTCGAAACTAATTTTCTTATGAAGCAACACACCCCTAAAACAGCGAGCTGTGTACACGCCCCCAAAACAAAACTTTTTAACACATTATAATAAAAAATCTGAACTGTGTTTTGAACTGAACCTAAACTGGCACACTCAGAAGAACCGGTGCTGGTATAGTGTGTCCACGGTCATATTGGGGTGATATAAACACAATAAGTCTCTTTTTTTCAATTTCCTGACGTTAAAATAGGATTCAACCCCCTCCCATTTTGAGGCCCACCACAACATGACGTAGGAGTGCGGTTTTCCCTGCTCACTGAATTGATTAACAGCCACGTAATAACATGTAACACGTAAAATCATATCAAATCCACAAGACAGGATATGCGCAATGCAACCAGGTTTAAACGATCTCTTCACCTCTCTGTGATCAGCAGCACCTCAAGAATGAGTTTTACAAGTTTAAAACGTTTTTAAAACAGCGCATGTTTGTGATGAAGACAGTAAAATTGCTTGGTAATTCTTCACCACAGCCACATGTCAGTACAATTATAAAAGAAGACGCTTCAATCCCGGTTTGTGGACGTTAAATCGGGTTTATTTTGTACATTAACATAATGGATATCCATAGAGCAGTGGATATTAACATGAATTCTGTCACATTTGCCGTGCAAAAACGACTCTTTGTGTGCGACTCTTCATTACATAAAGGTTTTATTCTTGTCTGTCACTGTGCTTCAGACACAGCAGGAGAAGGCTACACTCACAGCAATAGTGAGCAATCTCTTTGGCTCTGACACGCATGTGGGAATGGTGGGCGGAGAGAACCAGCTCGTTTGCATTAAAGGCACAGGCAACAAAAACAGCTACAATGTCTTAACAGCTCAAATTTCCAATATACATAAAGATATAATAAATAATCTGATGGGTATGTTTAAACTGAAAAATTACAGACACAATCTGGAGACACAAAATACTTTGCGTCAAAAGGGGGTCAAATAGGTGCCCTTTAAAAAACATCAATAATTTTTACAGAGTTACTATGTTTCAGATGAAGTTCAAAATAACATGAATGATGCCAACTCCCTCTGAACTGAAGTTTGTGGGAAGGCACTTTTAATAAACAGTAAAGGGCCTGGAAGAATATTTTAATGTACTTGGTTAATTTGACAATAGAGTGAACACAGATATGTGTCTACATTTGATTTTATTCAAATTAATCATGGACCATAACAAAAACTGTGGGCCAAAATCTGAAAATTCAGGATGCAGTTGGACAAACTGAAAAAAAAACTATTTTCAATCAATCAATCAATCAATCAATCAATCAATCAATCAATCAATCAATCAATCAATCAATCAATCAATCAATCAATCAATCAATCAATCAATCAATCAATCAATCAATCAATCAATCAACCAATCAATCAACCAATCAATCATTTATTGTATACGTATTAATATTAGACTTACTTTAATGAAATTTATTTAAACACTCATTTACTAAATATTTCATAAATGCAACAAATATTTAATTAAAGGGCACCTAGGTTAGCCCTCTTTTCAGATTTAATATAAGTGTTTTGCGTCTACGGAATGTGTCTGTAAAGTTGTCTGTAAAGTGTCTGTAGACGTTTTATATAAAAAAATAAAGCAACAAAGGTAACTATGTTCATTGTGATAACTGAGTGTTGCAAAGGTTTAGTGAGGTTTACGTCACTCATCATACAAAAACAGCTTTTTAAAGTCAACATAGATAACACATTTAACTTTTTGAACAAAATAGACAGCTAAAATACACCAGAGAAGTGTTAATTAAACATCACCGTTTAAGGTTAACAACCTCTGCCTTTTTAAACCTTTTTGGCTTAAAATTTTAATTTGCTGCGTTTCTGATAATAAAATCAATAGCTAATGGAAACAATAGTTAAACAAAAGACGTTTTTGCACACAGGACCTTTCAAGAAATCTTCTACCTGTTTTGTGCACAAAACCTGTGACGATGACTTTCTCTGTCGCACGAGCACTCGTTTCATTTAGATTGAGTTGCCTGGTCAGATTCTCCAGTTCAGAATCCAGCTGCAAGAAAAGACAAATCAATTAAAACAACATACAAAAGATCTCATCTGTTGTTTTTTTTTTACCTATAGTAACACTTGCAAGAAGCGTCTCACGTAATTAATGTGTCGTCTGAGGTGAAGGTTTTCTGATTGATGAATTCTCAGGCTGGACGAGATGCTCAATGTCGCATCAATCATAAAAACAGATACTCCAGGATCGCTCTGCTCCACCATGCTCCTCTTGTCTTTGTTTTGTTTAGTCTCCTTTTCTAGTTCGCTATGCCACTGTGTGAGGTGGAACCTCCTTGACAAGAAGGCAGGATCAGGACCCATCCTTATGATGATAATCTGGAAGAATCATGTAAAAGATCAAATACTGTTTGATCTCCATCACTAAAACTTAAGAGATTTAATTTAATAACATAGGAGAAATGATGAAGATGTCTTTTAAGATATAGGTGACAACATACTATCTTGTCTTTCTGTTTGACCTGTTCTACAACAATTTTATTTGACATTTATATTTATGTTCTTCTCTGACAGTATGTATAGTTTTTTCTTCCTTTTATTCTTATTTACAGGTTTATGCATATGTATTTATTCAAATATGTGTGTTTGTTTGTGTTTACATATGTATAATTTGTAATTTTTTATTTTGTTTCATATTGTTAACAACCATGCTATACAGATTAAACCAAGTCAATGTTAAGGAATTCTGCTAATACCATTGTTGATAACCATGCTTACTAAAACCACAATAAAGTTTAAGTCTAAATAATACTTCTAAACTAGTTTGTTTTATAAAAGAAGCTGCTTTTCTTACAAGGCTGCATTTATTGCATAGAAAATACTCAAAACTATACAATTGTGAGACATTAAAACTTTAAAATCTATTTAAAATTATATTTAAAATGATTAATTTGCTGTTCTATTAAAATCAATTGGGTAACAATTTACTTGAAGGAGTGTTCATAAAATTACCATAAAACCTTCACAATCATGACATGACACATTGTGAATGTGATTTTATGCATGCTTATGACAACTGTCATTAGGTGTCATTCACTTCATTTTAAATGCAAAGATGACATTGTTTGTTACACTGTAAAAAATAAATCAGTAAAATTTACGGTAAAAAAGCGACAACTGTGGTTGCCAGTACTTTACCGTTAAAAACAAGGTACAAACCGTAAAAGTAATTTCAAATTTTTACGGTAAACTACCATTATTTAATTAATTTATAGAGGTAATATGTCTGTATTTTGAATTACCAACATCTACACATCTTTTGTTACACAGTCAAGCTGCGGTCACACTAGAGTTTGAGCAAGTAAAACTCTGTCGTACGGCGCTGCGAAAAGGGGCAGATCAAACAAGATGATTAGACATTTAAGAAAGCCAGCGATTGCTCCATATTTTACATTTCTATCCAGAGAGGTCCTGTTTTATTCCTTGATTGGTCTCACGCATTTAAGGGATGCGATTTTGCAGGTCAGAGTTCACGAAGCTTAAACTTTGCACCGCAGCGAACTGCGAAACTTAACGCATGACCCTGCATTTCTGGTCTGACACATTCGCATGCGTATGAATGGAAGTGAATGGGAGGAAAAGCCCAGTGTGGCCGCAGCTTAAGACACATTAGCACACCCATATGCAGGTGGTGACGAGGAAGTTACATAATGAACCAGTGCTCAATACAATCAACTTTTCCCACAAGCAGAAAAGTGTATCAATATATAGAAGGTGCTCAGTGTCATTCACACAGCTACTAAACACCAGTATGGTAACATGCATAAAATTAAAGTCATGAAATAAACATTATTTATCAACATTAAATGTAACATAAATCTCTAATGTACATAACTGATGGGGAAACAACTAAAAAGATCCATAGTAATGTCAATAAAAAGCTTAAAAAGTGATGTGCCATACAGCGAATTCTGTGAAAGTCAATTTACGGTTATTCGCCGTATATATTAAGGAAACATACTGTTAACCAGGTTACTAATTTGTACTGTAGCATTTTTACAGTTTTTTTACCGTTGAAATCACAGCCATTTTGTACAGTGTATGACAACTTGACAGAAATGCATCAGAAGCAGTTTTTGTCTTGACAACTTGACATTACCAAGAGAACAAATCTTATCATAAATCTGTCATAAACATGATTGTCATGATTTAACGTCTGGGTTCACTTCATGAAGGCACAGGATCGCAGGAGTATTACATACGTAGATTTATTAATAAACACTTACATGAAAGAACACAGGAATGACATGGGGTGAAAACAAGCATCAACGTAGAATACCGGACGAAGACTGAATGACACACAGGGGCTATAAATACATTGGGGATGATTAAACTCATGACACACAGGGGCGGAACACAGGTGAAACAGATGAACATAACTAATGGCGTGACCTAGAACAATGGAGCACATGGGGAAGGTCACATGATCAAAACAAATGGAACACATGATCTGACACATAAAGCTATTATTATCATTAATATTTTTTTTGGCATCAACTACAGTGGTACTGTCATGGGTGAACTCACAATCACACAGATCGCAGGGTTATCAAAAAAAAAAAACACATTTACAAAAAAGCCTCAAACACAGGTGGAACATAGAGATGTGACAATACAATACTGGACAAAGAACTAAACAAACTCAGGGGAAAAAAGGCATGAAGAAATTACTGAACCGATTACAAACAGGGGTGTTACAGGTGGAACTACTGAAACTAATGAATGGCGGGAAAACTGAACAAAGGACATTTGAACATGTCAAAAACAGAAGCACATGGAACAAACACATGGGACATCACATGAAACAACAACCACATGAACACAGCACAGACACACCAGACTCGTGACAGGTACAAGCTGAATTTGGCATTAAAATCTCTCATTAAGCTCTTCGCAATTGTTTGACAGACACTTTCAATGAGACATTTTATGACAAATACAGTTTGTTCCACTGAAATAGTGATCAAAAAATATTTATGACACAATTATTGTCATAACAACCAGCGATCTAAACACCCTAGATCACTGGGAAACAAGCACAATCACTAATGGACTACAACTCCTTACATGCACTCCGCTCACACATATGTGTTCCTTATCCTGACTGATTGCACACACAGCACCAGAGGATTGTCAAAGACTGATTACACACACTATTTAAGCTACACGCACAGACACCTTGGGACTGAGCCTTGCTATCTTGTAATGCTTTCATGTCTGAGTATTTTCCTGTCTAGTCTTCCGTGTTCCGAGCCTCGCCTTTGTTCTTCAGTGTACCCTGACCCTTTACCTGCTTGGCTACGATTTTGGATAACATTTATTGTACTGTTTTGCACCTGCTATGATCTCTGCCTGTATGACAATCCTGCTAATTAAATGCTGCATTTGGATCTGCTATTATGGTGTTCATCATCGTCAATCCACAAACTTTACAATTATAATGGCCTCATGACAATCATGTTTTGGACAGATCTATGACAATTTTTGTTGTCTTGATAATGTCAAAACAGGTTGTGATGTATTCAACCCAGGCTCATTCTGAATATGTACCGCTACATACATTTCTGGAGAGTGACAAATACATCCCAGGAGGTACGTTTTTTTGCTGTTTTTGTATTCATGAATCCACCAGAGGCCGCTGTGTATGAATTTTAAAATCTCAAATTCCTCTCGCAAGTGCCATTCGCGCCTGCCCTTCTCACAAAAAATTCCCCAGGGGCTGCTGTTGAGTGACTGAACGACTGACTCGCCCACCCACTTCCCAATACCCAAACCGAGTTTTAAAAAGCAATCCAGAAAAAAAAGCCCTTGCCTGATTTTTACCACGTTTTCAGATTTTACAACATTCTCACCCTGTTATTTATTTGTTTATTTAAAATTTTTTGCTTTCTGAAAAATCTGCTTTCTGAAACCATTCTTCACCAGACATGAATTACGTCGTCGTGGTCAACTCCACTCTGTTTCTCAAGTCTGCCAATGTACATGGCGAGCTACTGGTTAAACTGGCAACAGCGGGAAAGCCGTCCATATGGAAGTAAGCGGTCAGCTGGTAAGCGTGAAAGACACAGCATCAAATTGCCCCATAGCGTTCGTTTTAAAGACGAAATGCAGCCATACGTTCCTCTGGCTATATAATTCGCAATCTCCAGACATATATATAGGGGTACGTTTTCAGAATGAGCCTATGTTGGATGCATTTAAAATGACATAGCTGAGCAAATGACATTTAATAACAGTCATTAGAAACATGCATAAAATCTCATGTGCCATGTCATGATTATAAAGGTTCTATGACCATCCCCTACAGGTAAAGTATCACTACCAATATTATACTCAGTCTTTATTTCAATTAACATTATAAATGTCTTTACTTTCACTCTTGAACGATTAAATGTGCATTATTAATAAAAGTAAATGCATTTTAATGATAATTTTAAAAGGTAGTGTATCTCAAAAATATCACTTTTCATAAACATGTAAACCCAGAAGAGAATAATAACACATTTTTGTTGAGCAGCAAATCATCATAATAAAACGATCATGTAACACTGAAAACTAATAGAGTAATAAAGTTAAAAAAAGACACTTTAAGTAAATCCCAGGAATGCATTCGGTTTTAAACTACATTCCTTAAGAAAATAGGGTAACACTTTATTTTAAGGTGTTTTTGTTACACATTTCATGTACTTTCTATAGTAATTACTATTAATTATGAACAATCACAAGCAACTAAACCAAAAGCTTACCTGCATTCTAACCCCAAACATATAATAAGTACATGCAATTAATCAACATTCCTCAGTAGTTAAATGAATAGTAACACAGTAACGATGAAATCCATATATTTTGACAGAACTATCCCTTTAAAGAGCATTTCAGTGAACATGCATGTGGTACCTTTGGAACGAACACCATACACAGAGTGCAGCAGCAGCATGTGATGATCACAAGGGTCACAATGCAGAACTGCACGTTTGGTTGATGCTGCCAGAACATTGATGCACAAGTACCAATCAGAATGACAGGCACTGACACAAACACACTGAACCGGATACTCCTGCTGTCGTTTACGGCAGGGATGTTCATGTGTCGTGTGCTCCAGGCCAGGAAACAGGTGCTGAGCTGTATAGGAAATGTTTAAAAAAAAACATTGAACTATCTGTTTCATTAATGCTACGGTATGTAGTTAATCACTTTGTGAAATCAAATATCAAAATAACAAATATCATACAAGCAATGTCCCCTTATAAATATAGAATGCAACCATCCAGAAAAGCCCATGAGTGTTTTCACATCGCTCTGAGAAGGGCTGAATGAAAAAATCCTGGCCGTGAGGATGAGGCTAAGACAATAAAAAAGATAAAGGGTTTAAAACATAAGCTGATGACACAGGGAATTGGATAGTCATGGAGAATATAATGACTTATGATGTTATTTGGTATCTCTAAGAAACAACATAGGCTCGTTCTGATAATGTCCCCCTATATACATTTCTGGAGATTGTGAATTATGTAGCCAGTAGTACGTATGGCTGCATTTCAACTTTAAAATGAATGCTACAGGGACGTATGATGCCGTTCCTTTTCGCGGTTACCAGCTGGCCGCTTACCTCCATTTGAACGGCTTTCCCACTGTTACGAGTTTGTCTAGTGGCTCACTGCATATGTCGGCGGGCCTGAGTCGCAGAGAGGAGTTGACCACGATGACAGGGTTTAAGTCTAGCAAAACAGTTCCAGAAAGAGGGTAATACAAAAACAGAAGAAAATAAAATAAAAAAAAAATAAACAAGTAAATAACAGGGTGAGAATGTGGTCAAATCAGAAAACGTGACTGCCGCAAAGGTTTTTCTTTTCTGGATTGCTTTTTAAAACACTGTCGGTTGGGTTTAGGCAAGTGGGTGGGTGCTGGTCAATTAGTGATTTTGAAAACACTATTGGTTGGGTTTAGGGAAGGAGGAGGGTGGGTCAGTCAATCTGTCAGTCAGTCAGTCGACAGCGGACTCTGGTGGATTTACGTGAGAAGTGCAGGCACGAATGGCACTCACGAGAGAAATTTGAGATCTCAATAAGCGTACACAGAGGCCTCTGGTATATTTGCGAAAACAAAAACTGCAAAAAACGTAGCTCCTGGGACGTATTTGGTGCTCTCCAGAAATGTATATGGGGTACATATGCAGAATAAACCTGGGTTGTTATGAAAGCCTGTGCTGCTTTAAGAGTAAATTGGATTTTTTACGTGTTGCTCACCTGTATACGATACTCCTTCACTGTTCTCCTAAAAGGATCCAATATTTGCAAACTAATTATTAGACTTAGGTCAATCAAAAAAAGCAACACAACCAGGAGATCCGGCCCATAATTCTTTGTGTTCTGTGGAAAATACAAAATAAGTCAGGTGCAAAAAAGATATTGAAACCCTTAAAGGAATGGTTCACCCAAAAATGAAGATTTCCTCATGTACTCACCCTCAAGTGGGAATTTCTTTCTTCTGTTCAACACAAAACAAGATGTTTTGAAGAATGTTGGAGAAAAAGCAGCCATTGACTTGCATAGTATAACAAAAATACTATTAAAATGCTGTTTATTCCTATTTGTGTTCAACAGAAGAAAGAAACTCAAACAGGTTTGGAACAAGTGGAGGATGAGTAATTTTTGGGTGAACTATCACTTTAAAGTGTACCTATTATACCTTTTTGAATATTATCTTTCATGTAGCGGGTAATTCAGCTGTTTGTAAATGTAAAAAAAGGAAAACCACAATGCATGTTATGAGAAAAACATGTATAGTGTGTAGACCTTGGATATGCAAATAACTTCCAAAACAAAACATTGGAATCTTTATAACAGTATAATTGGGACACTTTAATAATAGAAATTAGCGTTATAATTTAAATTTGATTATAATTATAGATTTAATATTTTTATGGTTGGTATTTTTTCTTACCTTTTTATCAATGCTGTGGTTTTTAAAGAATAAATGAATCTGCCATATTTTAGCAAACATTGCCCCAAAAGCTGTGGTACATCCAATAGATAGACATGATATCTGCACCTGTGAATAAAGCCACAGATCATTACCTTATCAAAAGAATTGTACTTAGAATTCTAGTTGTAAGGCAATGATTTCCAAACAATAACAATAGGACTTACAGTGCAAGAAACTTCAAATACTCTGTCGGAAACATATGAGCCATCCAGTCCCATAAAGAAAATGGAGGAATAAGACAGCACAGCGCCAAGAATAATCAAGGAGTTCATCAAAGGTCTTGACATGCTAATAGCCCTGAGAATGACATTAGAGCAGAACACAAGCATGGTTTAAAAGAAATTAATGTGGCATTGTTGCCTAAATTAGTAAAGATCATTAACCTGACTCACCAATGACTGCGGTGTTTTAGACTGAACACTAGGAAAATGCAAGCTGTAAAAATTCCTAAGAAAGTCAAAAACGCCACAATAGCATAGAGCAATATGCTGATGCGTTTCCTGTGAGGATACACGTGGGTTCGGTCCTTTGTGGGTTTATCTTCTGTTGATTTCAAAAACAATTATAGTGTATGTTAGTGAGATATACTGTATATGTCATTATGCACATTCCTCACCTGGGACCAACTGCACCAGCAGGTTGTTTTTTATTTAATTTAATTTGTTTTTTATTTAATTTGAATGCTTATGGTTGGGTAGTGTTATGCTATTCAATGCAACTGCGCATTACTTTATGGAGAGCTTATGACATACTACATTCTGGCATAACAAAATGTGGTGAAAGTACAAATTGTATTTTAAAAATACACTGCAAATAATGCTTTCTTACTTAGAGCTGTTGTCATGTTTCTAATACATCTAAAACATTTTTAAATCAAGAAGCATTTTCTAGACAATTAAAAAATATTGTCTGGTTTTCAGAAATAGTAGTCAAAATTAAGTGATTTATTTCTTAAAACAAGCAAAATAATCTGCCATTTTGATATTTGGACTAGAAACAGGACGGAAACTCTAAGAAAAGCACTTTACTTTGTAGTTAATAAGCGGACGTAATGTTCCAGTTAAAGCAAAAACTTAAACAGCTGGTGCATTTCTACCCTGGTCTGATAAACTATATATTAGACTTAAGTTTTCTTACTGTGAAATCTGATTGGACTGATGAACTCCAGCTCATCTGTAATGGCACTGTATTTTTCAATATCAACAGCCTTTCCATCTATGGAGGAGAAAAATAATTCGCTGTTAAGATTAATTAAAAAACAGCACGAGGAAAGAAAATGTAAAAAATGGACTGTACCTTGATACTGGGCAAACTTCACATTGGCCACTCTTTCACCTTTTTGAAACGTAACGTGTCCCTAAACACAATAATTTGCAACAATATTACAGTTTCAACAAAATCAGAAAGCTGTATATGGGTCAATTACTTATTAAGAATTTATAGCAACACTTTATTTTAAATCAAGTCATGCCATTACCAAATCATTAGCTAACGCTTTTAGTTCAATAAACTATTAATTAGGTGCTTAATAGTTGTTAAGGTAGTAGATTTAGGTATTGGGTATAGTGGGAATGTAAAATAAAATACTTCATATCTGCTAATGTACAGTTAATATCTTAATAATAGGCAGGCAATAAGCCAGAAGTTAATAGCATGAATTGTGACAAACTAACACGTTACCGAATTGATTAATGTATTAAATATATATTTTTCCATAATGTCTCTACTATGACAAATGTATTCAGTTAAAATAAAAAAATATAGGTTGTAATGTTTTAATTGTCTAGACATTGTAAAAAAAACCTTTTAGTATTTATATTTAAAAAGAAATAAATAAATTGTAAACTGATATTGTTTTGAAATAATGTTAATAATGGATGGATGGATGAATGGATGGGTGGGCAAATGAGTGGATGCATGAATAGATGGATGGATAGATGGGTGAATGAATGAATATATGGATGGATGGATGGATGGGTTGATGGTTGGATAAATGAATGGATGATGGATGGATGGATGGATGGATGGATGGAAGGATAGACGAATGGATGAATGGATGGATGATGGAAGATAGATGGATGGATGGATGGATTGATGGATGGATTGATGGATGGGTGAATAGATAGACAGAGAGATGGATGAGTGGATGGATGGATGGATGGATGAATGGATGGATGGATGAATGGATGAGTGGGCAAATGAGTGGATGCATGAATAGATGGATGGATAGATGGGTGAATGAATGAATGAATATATGGATGGATGGATGGGTTGATGGTTGGATAAATGAATGGATGATGGATGGATGGATGGATGGATGGAAGGATAGACGAATGGATGAATGGATGGATGATGGAAGATAGATGGATGGATAGATGGATGGATGGATGGATTGATGGATGGATGGATGGATGGATGGATGGATGGATTGATAGATGGGGGAATAGATAGACAGAGAGATGGATGAGTGGATGGATGGATGGATGGATGGATGGATGGATGGATGGATGGGTGGGTGGGTGGATGGATGGATGAATGAATGGTTGGATGGATGGATAAAAATAAAATGTTGTACATACTGTTACACCGAAGAAGTTGATCTTGTCCATGGCCTCCAGAATCATCTGACCCACTTCTTGGTCAGTGAGAGTGAAGTTGCGATGGACGCTGTATCTCTCTCTGTACTTCACAGTCTCCATGACCCTCGTTAAAGCTTTGGCAATAACCCATGTACCATCATAAGCAAAGCCGTGAAACTTGCTTGCCCCCAGTTGCTTCATCTGTCGCCTTTCATTGTACTCTTTCTCATACTCTTGAGGTGTCTGAATAAAATTAGGACGATTAGAACGAAAACAAACTAAACAATTATTTCTCTACAGCCATTTACACTGATTCAAACAAAGACGATGAAACAGTCAAAAGTGAACATACCCTACCAGAGATCCCTCGGATGTGACTGGAGCTGAGAGACTCAATATCAGCACTGATGGATCCCTCTATCGCAGTCAGTATATTTTCAGATGTGCAGTTAGTGGAGTCGCTCTCAGTCCACCAGCTCGACTGAACCCACTCAGGCAGAATCCACTGGTATTTCTGCCCATACATCCTGAGATTATATATCTGTGACAAAACAGTATATTAAATTCAGTTCAGTTCAATTCAAGTTTATTTGTATACAGCTTTCACAATACTGTCTCAAAGCAGCTTCACAAAACGTGCACATTATTGCATTACAATCATGTGTATGTATAAAATCTTGTAAACACCAAAAAAAAGTATAAATCTACTGTAATATTTACTATAGTAGCAACAGCCCTGTTTATTCAAGCACAGGCTGCAGTTTTGCTGTACGTCGCTGCTTTTGCTGATTGGCTGTCGATGTTTTTTATCGTTCACCAGCTGCATTCTGAAACTGATCATTATGATATTGTTTTTCTGTGCTGTTATCCTTATAATTATGATGTGGACTATGCTGTTTTGTTTTTTTAGAATTGTTTTAGCTATAATTCTTGGTGTAAACGGGCCTTATTTTTAGTCTGGTTAGATGTCATATTGATTTTACCATGAATGAAAATGACACTTTGAATGATAGCTTTAAAAAAGCTGCGAACTTTTTTAGGCCTTCCCAGAAGTTAGCATAACCCTGGTCCCCCTAATAAACACTAGATTGACTGGCTTTTGACTCAATTATTGCAGCAAGTAAGCTCTATGGCCAGCAAAACTGTATGATCCTTGAATGAAGTGTACAAACATTGAACATGACCAGAAGTAAAAATCTAAACATAGTGTATAAATTAACTAAACCACAGTTGCATGGATTTCAATGGCATCCCCATAAAGCACCTGACAACTCTTCCAATCTTTATTAAAAAAACAAAAGCATTAAAAATTAGTTTGGTAAAAGTAGACAAGTGATGATATTGCCTGTTAAAAGGATGTCTTATGTCCTCAGAATACACTGTACTCTTATTTAGTCACAAAACAAAAGCTTTCGGCTGTACATTCCTCTGTGACGACACCTGATTACCAAAGGGACTAAGCCGAAAATAAAATAAATGAATAAACAAAAGCTATCAGAAGCCAAAAACACATAAAAAGTTATATATATTGACCACTACTACAAAAGAAAAGTTCTAAAACACTTTCCAGGTTTTAGATTTGAAAATAAGTCATTCCTAAATAACTTAATTCCCACTATACAAAATCTTTTGAGCCATAGAAATGTCGTTCTTCATGGAATCATCAATGTCAATTAAGATCCAATATTTTCAGGAGTAAATGGCGGGGATGTACTTACACAGCAGAAGACTTTAGTGGCTAAACTCTGATCAAAATGACCAATGACTATTCTCACATCATTGTCCTGTAAAAAGAAGAACTTGTCAAGCATGATAAATGTCATTGTATCAGTCACTGTAATCTGTGTATGTCTATGATAAAAATGATTTTAAGTAGCTCGTATCAGTATCTTTAGAAACACTGAAACAAATGATTCATTGGATTTACTTTTTTTTTTTAAAGGTAAGTGGTTGCAAACAATTTTTATGTGCTGAATTTGTTCTGAATATGTGCTGAATTTAATTTCATTTAGTAAAGTTCAATTTAATTTGTTTAAATTCAGCCCATGTAAATTGTTTGTCACTTACCTTTAAAAAATTAGTAAATCCAATAAATCTTTTTTTTTCAGTTCCACACAATTCCGTCA
Organism: Danio aesculapii; assembly: GCF_903798145.1. NCBI lineage: Eukaryota > Metazoa > Chordata > Actinopteri > Cypriniformes > Danionidae > Danio > Danio aesculapii. Next base: position 24,802,298 of record NC_079450.1, on the reverse strand, counting down.
TGTTGTCTCACACAAATTAAGTTAACTTAATCGTTATGTTTTGTTTTTTCAGATGTAAGCAGATTGAACAAAACAATTAAGCTTTCCCCAAAACTTAAGAATTGTGTTGTTTCAACTCATCTTAAATTTGTGTGAAGAAAGCAGTCAATCTGATACATACCTTCAGTTTTTTCACACAATTGCAGGGTGCATCAGAAAAACTCTCTGCTTCTGCAAGTTGGATGTTTGCCTCCTCCAGATGTCTGCTCAAATCTGTCTGTACCTTTTCAAGAAAGTGTGAGTTTAAGTTAATATTCTGTGAGCCTGGTTTATGCAAAATAGTCTCATTCTGAAAACGTAGCCCTATATACATTTCTGCAGATGGCGAATTATGTAGCCAGAGCTACGTATGGCTGCTTTTCGTCTTTAAAAGAAATGCTACGGGCATTTTCACGCTTTGCGCGCTTACCAGCTGACCGATTACTGTACCTCCGTATGGATGGCTTTCCCGCTGTTGCCAGTTTGTCCAGTTAGCTCACTATGTATGCTGGCGGACTTGAGATGCAGAGAGGAGCTGACCACGATAACAAGGTTCGAGTCCGATGAAGAACGGTTCCAGAAAGTGGGTAAAACAAAAACAGGAGCCAAAAAATAAAATAAATAAGTAAATAACAAGGTGAGAATGTGGTAAAATCTAAAAACGTGGTAAAAATCAGACTGGGGCTTTTTTATGGATTGCTTTTTAAAACTGTCTGTTGGGTTTATGGAAGTGGGTGGGCACTGGTCAATCTGTGATTTTGAAAACACTATTGGTTGGGTTTAGGGAAGTAGTTCAGTCGATCGGTCGGTCAGTCAGTCAGTCAAAAAGTCAGTCAACAGTGGCTTCTGGTGGATTTTTCACAAGAAAAGCAGACACAAATGGCACTCGTGTGGGAAATTTGGTATCTCAAAAAGCGTACACAGCGGCCTATGGTGGAAAACAAAAACTTCAAAACGTTGCTCCTGGGATGTATTTGGCACTCTCCAGAAATGTATATAGAGGTACGTTTTCAGAATGAACCCGGTTAGGTTTATTTCATCATATTTCCTCAGATTTTAATTACCTCTGTAAAACTGTGCTCACGCTGAGTCAAAGTTCCAACTCTACTCCATCCATACTGCCTGAGAAATCTCACCAATGCCACATTAACCGCACGGTCTGATGGCACAGTACGGAAGAAGTTTGGAAATCTTTTCTTGTTGGCCAATGAAGGCGTCGTTACTGCAAATGACAGCTGGGAAATAGAATTAGGTGAGACTATCAAAGAGTGTGTACAAATTTCCTTGAAATTTACCATTTTAAATGGAAGAGAAATATCAATAATCAGCCTGAGTACCTGCACGAGGTTCCAACTCTCCAATGATTGAGCCAGGACTGATGTCACGGATGAACAAACACCTCCAAATATCATCAGAGGTTTTGGGCCACTGAATATAGTGTCAAAGAAAGCTTTGAGTGTTTTGCTGTTATCACACTACAAACAGAAAGGGACCAAGAGTATTAAACAACATATCGTGTAATCTTTTGGTACACATATGCCATAAGATCACTGTTACAATAAAAACACAAGGAAGTCAGAATTCAATGTAATTGATAATGTTTGTTTTGTAAAATATTTGGTATTCACCTTATTCTCCGCCTACAAGCGGGCGCAGCCATTTTAATCTTTTTGGCTCGAAACATCCGGTCTCATTCACGTCCATTCTTTTTTAGAGGTTAAAAACAGCTCGTAATGCTGCTTTACGCTGCAAACTGATCTTTTCTTATTATATTACTCTACTTTTTATGTATAGTCATGCAAACACTTGTTTGTAGAGCAAGTAGTTTGACCGTTTTCTGCCGTTTATCATTTCTAGTCATTTCTCCCATAGGCAACTGAATCAGAAGTCCTAAAACAATCGCAAAAACGAGCGCACTTCTGCATTGTAGAATAAGGTCAATAGTCTGGAATTTTATAGTATATTTGAAGCATATAGATTTTAATCCATGCATGTTTGAACACCAAATATGTGTCCATAAAGCAGTTTCATAGAGACCATGCATATATGGTGTATAAATGAAAGAATAACATCTTGAACTGACAAACACAGAGTACATGGTGTATCTGAGAAAATGGTCAGTGAACATTGATTAATGGCTTAAAGAGTTAAAGAGTTAGTTCATCTAAAAATAAGAGCATTTTATTAATTACTCATACTTAATGAGTCATGTCAATATAAACCCCCAAGATCTTAGATCATCTTCGGAACACTAGTTAATATATATTTTAGGTGTAATCTGAGAGCTTTCTGATCCTATATTGATAGCAATGTTCCTGAACTATTAAGTCCAAAAAAAACAAAACAAAAAATCCTGAAAACCATTTAGCGCTGTGCAATATATTGTTTTAGCATCGACATTGCAATGTGGACATCTACAATAGTCTCATCGCAGGACCTGCTATGTTGAGTTGTGATTATAATGACCAGGACTGAGGTTTCAGAACATGATTTGTGGAGTCATTGCAAATTTGAACCCTAATTGAGTGAAAGATTTTTATTTGAATGTGTCTTTTAAGGAACTGTGACTAAGATATCAACTGAATTTAAACCAAGATATTCAATGTAACGATTGTTAAATTGTATTTAATTATTTATACAATGAAGACAATATATTTGATTAATGTTGAATTTATGTTCTTAGACTCCACAGAAAAACATTAAACACAAAACCTTATTTTCTATTGTATTCATCTATATTCAGTTCAATTCAGTTCATATTTATTTCTATAGCACTTTTACAATGTAGATTGTGTCAAAGCAGCTTCACATAGAAGATTATAGTAAATTGAAACTGTGTCAGCCCAGTTTTCAGAGTTGAAGTTCAGTGTGGTTCAAATTTCACTGCTGAAAGTCTAAACACCGAAGAGCAAATCCATTGATGCGCAGCTCCACAATCTACTGTATATGCGCAGCCACATCTATTCTTGCAAATTTGTATATTATGTTTTATGCAGATGTATGAATTCTTTACAAGTAGTTATTTAGGTCATCTTTTGTGAAATTATATTCATATCGCAATGTATATTGCAGAAAAACAAAATATTACAATGTCAGTTTTTCCAATATCGTCCAGCCATAAAATCAACCAAATGCCTTTTCTCCTTCTCAGTGTTTCTTCTCCTCAGTGTCAGTATAGTGTGCATGTTCATGTTTTACGCTTTAGGCCACACCTCTGACTTATTACCTTAGCTGTGCTTTGCTTCAAACAGAGGAAATTCACTGCACAGTGCTCGTGAACTTTACTGACAGAGGAGAAAAAAACTGTCGAATAAAGCAATTTTGTATTATTTTCGTAGCATAATATTTTGATTAAACCACAAAGGCATATGTTTGTTAGTTTTTTGAGAATTTGTTTTTGTATTTTTCTGGACTCTGAAGGAGTCTATGATTAGGGAGCTCTCAGATTTCACCTAAATCTTAGGTCTTGGGGGTTTAGAATGATATGAAAGTCGAAATTAGAAATAAAATTATCTTAATGTTAATACAAAGATAAAATCACTCACTGCTCTTGACTAATCCCTTCTGTAACTTCATTAAAGATTAGTCTAATTAATTAGCAATGATTTTATTTTTCAATTTATTAAACAAATCTTTAACTTGTAGAAAGGTAGAAATTCAGTGGGCTCCAATTTTGTTTTGTATCCCACTGATTTTCACTACATATACACAGACAAAAACACATTTTCCAAAATTCCTCTGCAAGTAGAAAATATAATAGGGTTTGGAAGAATAGTAGAGTGACTAAATAAATGTTTTGCCTAAATAAAAGTTGTATTTTGTTACCTCTGAGTCTGTGAGCTGAAACTGAAGCTCGTAGTTGGCTAAATTAGATGACTGTTCACTCAAATGATGCAGTGCCAGCTCAACAGCAGGAAGAACCTCAGCAGTAATGTTGCCTTTCCCCGATGCTACGCTCAGTGGCATAATCCATAAAACTGGCAGCTTTTGTCGCACCAGGCAATAGCACAATGGTACCCGAGTAAGTTCCAAGAAAAAAATAACATTCAACAAGCTCCACCAGTATTCCATTCTCCCAGTGGAAACTCAGGTCCGTCTTTGGAAAGCAATCAAGAGGCAAAACAATCTTACGCTGTCCTGTGTGAGGTGCTGCTTCTTACAGTAGCCTAAGCATTACTAAAGCCTGAGAGAACTCAAGCCCTCAACCATCCACAGGGATAAAGGGATAAGGACTGACTGTGGACATCTGCTGCTGTTCTCTAAATCCTCAGAAACAGAGGTCTTGTAGGAAATACTATCTCACAAATCTCAGGACACTCAAGTTTCTCCTAATACTCACAACATGGCACGGGTCGTTTTGACATTTCTTATGTGAACCAGCTAACACAAATAGCAGCTTATTTAATTGGTGCCTTTGAAGAATGTAAAAAATAAAAATAATAATCTGTGAAAATTATTGTAGGGCACAGGTGTCAAACTCAGCGTCGTTTAGTTCCAACTCTAGTTAAACACACCTTATCAAACTAATTAAGTCATTCAGGCTTGTTTGAAACCTATAGATAAGTGTGGTAAGCAGGGTTGGAACTAAACTTTGCAGGGCTGCCGCCATCCAGGAACTGAGTTTGACACCGTAGTTTGACACCCATGCAGGCAAATTATTTACATTTTAGGTGATAAATGTTAATATACCAACCTATTGATAATGTGTTTTAATTAATTTACTTTAAATTTTTTTTTCTATTATCTAGAACTCAGACTCTTAAGCAGGTCACACACCAGAAGCGTCGCTCGGTGGCGCGCCGCATAGCGCCATGCAGCGCCATACATTTCAGAATTCTAAACATAGGTTTCTATCAGGCAGCCACGACTCAGGACACTGTTCATTACTCTTCCGCGCCACAGAGTGCCATCTGATTAGTTTTTTTTATGTTAAATATCATGCGAATGTCCATGTCTGGTGTGTGATACATTTAACTGTCATGTGCACGCCGTGTCGCGGCGCCGAGCGGTGCTTCCGGTGTGCGACCTGCTTCAGGCATTGGTCTCGATTGATCCAGCAATGTAGAGAAAACCAGGGATCTTTTTGTAATTATCCTTTGGTTTATTATCATTGTTAATTTGTACAGTGGATTCTTTAGAAAGTAGTGTTGAACCCTGTTCCTGGAGATCTACCTTCCTGCAACCTTGATCAAACACACCTGTCTTTAATTACCAAGTGCTCCTTCAGATCCTACTTCATTGCTGTGAATTACATAAACCATACAAATCTCACAATTTTTAGCACAGTTTTTTTAAATTAAGTTAACTTAATCACTTTTACAAATTTAAGTAGATTGAACATAAAAAGTTTAATAATTGTGTTGTTTCAACTAATTTTAAATAAGTAGTTTGAAGAAGCAATAAAAGTAATTTTTGAGTGTAGGGGAAACTGTTTGCATTCATTATAAAACTGATTTGAAGGTTTTCTTTTGTACCGTAGATATTAATTATTTGCCATTGTTTCTTCAATCCAGTCCAGGTAGTTTTGGACTTTCGTATAGTAGCCCTTATAGCTTTCATCTCCACAATTAGGAGGACCCCATGACACTATGCCTGTAAGACGATAAGGCTGGTCTGGAGACCCATGGTCCAGAGGAGGGAAAAACATAGGACCTCCAGCATCACCTTTACAACTGTCTACCCCATCTCCTCCAGCACAGATCATGTTATCGGTGACTGACAAACCTCCCGATTTACATTCAACAAGTGGATATATCTGGACAGCTCCGTAAAGTAAATATCGACTCGCTTTCTTTTTTTCTACTCCACCAAAACCTGAGACTGTGCCCTCCATCACAGCTTCATCTGTTTTGGTTGGCAAACACACCGGCCTGATGTTTTTACCTAGAGGCACCCTAGCAGACATTTTTATCAACGCAATGTCATTATCATAGTTTGTTTGTAGTTTTTCAAGCCCAACTCTATTATATTTTGGATGAATGATTATTTTTTCAGTCTCCATAATAATTGATGTTGTGTCCTGACCATCAATTATTCCCCCTAACCAACTCATGGATTTGCTTTCATATCCATCCACTACATGAGCTGCTGTTAGAGCCCAGTAATCACTGATCAGAGATGCACCACCTCTAGGGCTTGCCCTATGTAAGAGCTGCCAGGGAATCTGTCCTAGTTGTGCTGGCTTCCCACCAAAGACTCTTCCACCAAAAGAGTCCTCAGTATTCATTCCACATACTAAAAGATAGAGAGAGATATTAAGTAAGAGAAAAATATAATATCTGCAAATATATTTGAGTTTATAGAAACATTCAGGAGGAATGAGTACCTGGTTCACATTTAGGAAAATCTTTTGTTAACTTTTCACCATTCTCAGACACCCAGTTACCTTCTGCATTACAGATAAAAATACCTAATGAAGAAAAAAATGATTAGACAATGATGTAGAATTAAATACTCTTTTGTTGACAATTACATTAATGTAATTCACGTAAACCACACAAACCTCACCATTTTTATCTAAATGATAAAATTTAGATTTGCACTTGAGGCTGATTTGCTTTAGATAAGTTGTCGGAGGATCATTTTCTGAGAGCTCCATTAATTCTGAAAGCTCTGGAACGCCACAATCCACAGCTGAAGAGCAAAGAAGAAGAGTGTTGTTATTTATTTTAAATGACACTTTCCACTATAGGAAAGATCTATCTATCGATCTATCTATCTACCTTTCATATCTAAATTACTGGAAAGTACTGTTGCTGCCCAACTCCAGTCTTTTCTAGTTGATAATAATCTCTTTGACTCTTTTCAATCTGGTTTTCGCCCCTTCATAGTACTGAAACTGCACTTGTAAAGGTAGTAAATGATCTACTGCTTTCTGATGATTCTGGCTCCTTGTCTATATTACTGCTACTTGACCTCAGCTCTGCCTTCGATACTGTCTCTCATGATTTACTTATCCCACGTCTCTCTGATCTGGGTATTTCTGGTACTGCTGTCTCTCTCTTAGATTTCTTCATATCTCTCAGATAGACAATTCTTCATCTTTGTTAAGGATTTTCGGTCACCCACTGTTCCCCACTGTTCCCCAGGGATCTGTTCTAGGCCCACTATTATTCACAATATACCTAATCCCACTTGGTCTGATTTTACAAAGTCATGGTCTAAACTATCACTTTTATGCAGACGATATTTAACTTTATTCTATCTGTGCACCTACTTCATCCGCCCAAATTGATAAAATCTCTGCTTGTGTGAAGGACATTAATGTTTGTCTTACCTCAAATTCTTTGAAACTCAACATGGACAAAACTGAGATGATTTTTATTGGCAGCTCAGCGCTTACCAGCAATATTTCGACCAGTTTCTCCTGTCAGATTGCTGACTGTCACATTAAAACATCTACTTCTACTTCTACTTCTACATCTACTGTCAAAAATGTAGGTGTAATCTTTGACTCCACGCTCTGCTTTCAGTCTCACATTAAATCTGCATCCTTTCATTTACGTCGTATTGCCCAACTGCGTCCCTTCATCAGTAGCAAGGATGCTGAGACTGTCATTCCATTTGTTTCTTCACACATTGACTACTGTAATGCCCTTTTCATTGGTCTGCCTGCCAGCCTCATCTCCAGATTACAATATATTCAAAACTCTGCTGCTAGAATACTCACTCATATCATATGTACTACTCATATAACCCCAAACCTCTATTTAGATCCTTAAATGGCCTAGCTCCCTCTTATCTTTTCAACATGCTTGTCCCCTACCCCCCAACTCGCTCACTACATTCCTCTGACTCTGGCCTTCTCGCTGTCCCTCAGTACCGCCTCTCTTCAAACTCTAGAACTCTCTACTACGCTCACTCCTTTCTGTTAATAATATCTCAGAATTCAGCTCTTTACTTAAAGGGCACCTACGTTACCCCTTTTTCCAGATTTAAAGGGCACATAGGTTACCCCTTTTTTCATATTTAATATAAGTCTTTTGTGTCCCCAGAATGTGTCTTTAAAGTTTCAGCTCAAAACACCCATCAGATTATTTATTATAGCTGTTTGAAGTGTCTATATTATAGCTGGAAAAAGGTTTTACTGTTTTTTGTACTGGCCCTTTAAGGCTAGTCCTCCCCGCCCACCGTTCCCATGTGCCTGTCAGCAATCACCACCATCGGCTGCCTCAGGAAGCAGATCTCACGTAACGTGTGTGAGAAATACTACAGTAAGAACTTTAACAATCAGTATTTGATGCATTTTTTTGGGGATTTGCAGAAATGAGTCACACACAATGTCATTACAAAGTTCACGCACACACACAGCAAGGACACAAACACATAGCGCAAACACATACACACACACACACACACACACAAACATGGCGCAGAAATACACAAGCAGAAACACACACATAGTTGCGGTCGATCTGAAAACCGCTCCAATTGGTCCACCGTTTTTATGTTGTTAAATTTGAAAAAAAAGGACTGGGTGTGTTTATTTCACCCCAATATGACAGTTTATACACTATACTTACACACATTTCTGTCCAAACAGCTTGAAAAGTAGATTTTTCACCATAGGTGCCCTTTAATATAAGTCTCTAGTGTCTCCAGAATGTGTCTGTAAAGTTTCAGCTCAAAACACCCATCAGATTTCTTATTATAGCTTTTATAAGTTTCTATTTTATAGCTCTAACCATCAGGTAGTGGTTTTTGTGTACTGCGCCTTTAAGTCTAGTCCTTCACGCCCACCGTTTCCGCGTGTCTGTCAGTGTACCTTAATCTCCTTCCTCGGCTGCTTCAGATCACAGACAGACATGATAGAAGCTGATCTCACGTAACATTTGTGAGAAATACTACAGTAAGAACTTTACCAATGAGTATTTGATGCATTTGTTGTGGAGTTGCAACGATGAGTCACACACAATGTCGTTACAAAGTTCACGCACACAGTGCGGACACACGCACACACACACACACACAGACAGCGTGCACTAGTAACGCGCGGATGGCGGTTATATTCACGGGCGCTGCGGATAATCCGCGGGTCGGGCTTTGCAAAATGGGAAGATGAGATGCCCAAAATAATGGACGAAGTGCAAGAGTAGCCTACTGATTAAAGTTTCAGTTAGAAAAGTCATCAGAGGAAAATCTGATATAGTTCTGGGAGAAACAAGATGGCTATTTTACATGACTGCAGCGCCTTGTGAGGAGAATCTTGTTAATTCCTACAACAAGCGTTTTTGTTATCTTGTTCCTGTATCTGTAAAATCTACAATGTCTTATTTTTACTTTCTGTATCTATTTGAAAATGAAGAAAATGTTGTCCAAAGACAAACTTTTGTTATTATGAATAAATGTTCATTTAAAAACGTTTATGATTAACGTATTATTTTACAATTAGAGATGTGCAGATTAAAGCTCACTGAATCATATCCACGGTGAACAGAGCTGGCACGTCCATAGAGGCGACCCAGGCAGCCGCCCAGGGCAGCAGAATCACCCCACCGGCCCAGTACTCGGTGTCGTACACGCAACACACCCCCGTCTCTCGTTTTCGCTTTCGGTATGAGGGCGGCATGATCATCTTTTGTCTAGAGCTCCAGTTCAGTTTGCTCCGGCCCTGACGGTGACCTATCATGCCTAAATCGGGTTCGGATACATATATCAGATAAAACTATATGTGCGGGCGGGTGGCGGGTGGCGGGTGGCGGGTGGGTGATTAGTATGAAGCCGCGGATTCGGGTGCATTTCAGCTGATCCGCGCATCTCTAGCGCGCACGTTTAGCTTTGCACTCTTTTTGCATGCAAATGTGACAGGATACAGGTTAATCTCCACTGCTGTATGAATATCTGTTGTGTTAATGTACAAAATAAAGCTGATTTAACGTCCACAAACTGGGATTGAAGCGTCTTATAATTGTTCTGACACGCGGCTGTGCTGATTAAGTGAATCAGAAGTAAAAAGCTGTAATTCATTACACACATGCTCTGTTTTTAAAACGTTTTAAACTTGTAAAACTAACTTTTGATCAAATTTGATGATGATTGATGATCCTAGCGAACTGAACACATTATATGATTATATGATTATACACGTGACTACCGAACATGTTAATGCGCGCAGCTGTCAATCAATAATAGTGGGCGGGGGGATCGCACTCCTATGTAAAGTTGTTCCACCGTTTTTATGTTGTTAAATTGAAAAAAAGGACTGGGTGTGTTTATATCACCCCAATATGATGGTGAATATACACTATACCCACACATATGTCTGTCCAAACAGCTTGAAAAGTAGATTTTTCACCATAGGTGCCCTTTAAAACATACTTATTTTCTGAATGCTTCACTTCTGATCTGACAAACTGACCACTTCATTTTATCCACCTGCACTCTGCTTATTTGTCTTAGGTCTTGTTTTGTATTTCCAGTTTGTTATATTTGACTTCCTGTATGTTTGTGTACCTAATGTTGTCTCTACTTATGTCTGCTTGTTCTATCTCTTTTTGTTACATTCTATGTCTTTGTCCTTGAGCTCTGGAAAAGCACTATATAAATAAAATGTATTATTATTATAATTATTATTATTACACAATCACCATATAAGATAACAGATTTAATTTGGGTGACTCTGATCTCTCAGATTTTTATTCAGAACATTTTCATCTGGGCCCCGAACTTAACACAGGTTTGAAGAATAACAATGAGCAGATTTTCTTTTTGGGGTGTACTAACCGTTTAACTTTAAAAAGGTTTTTCCACAAGCAAATAATTACATGCACAATAATAATTATATGATCATACTATTGAGTAAAATATAATATTCCCTACAACAACACTGATGTTTCTTAATTAGAACTCACCATCAACAGCCTTGTAGGATGCAGTAAATCCTGTGTGTGATTTAAGGTTTGAATCATCACTCAGAAAAAAGAGCTGCAGATGAGAACCCGGAGCCAAGATGGACTTTTCACCTGGATGAAACCTGTCTGTGGAATTCTGTCCACAAAACTTCCTCAGAACCTTATTATTAAACACAACCTGAGTGCAAATAATGGAATCTGCATCTTACTGCTGCTCAACAGTATTTTCATATTTTCTTAATAAGTATTTTATAAGGTTACACTTACCATGAGAAAATTGTTACAACAGTTTAGAGAAGGCTCAATGTCCAGGTGATTGATCGTTAGCTGGATCTGATACCCATCCGGCACCCTCAGCTCCCAGTGTAGCATGATATCCACTGGATATGGGTCAGGGTACTGTGGAGAAGAAACCTCCCCAAACAGGGCCAGATCACACTCACACATATCCACACATGCCCACAGAAGGCTGAAGCAGTGTGTTTTGTAGGACAGAGTCAGACAGAATGAAATGATTAATGGTTAAATGTATTCTATAAACACAGGATGGCTTAAAACATTTTTCTTCACTTATAGTTATTAAAAGAATAATTATGAAATCAGGTGAAATATAAAAAAAAACTTACCAAAATATCAGCACTTTTCTAGACATGTGGATATCAATGTAGTTCCTTCATCAAAATGATAACGCAGTTGAGAGATTTTTCTGTAGTTTACAGTCTAATCTACAGTGAAATGCTTCTATATAGTGACAGAGCAAGGGTCTAACAGTCAAGAAAAAAAATCTAATTTGTTTGATTTGGCTGTGGTACAAAAAACAATGAAAGTCAAATTCCCAAAAATGAGAGATGTCAACAATGCTTCCAGTCAAACTCCTTTTTAGCCTGTTTACTCAGTAGGAAAAGATTAAAGTCTACAGATACACACTTTTATGCAAAACCACTATTTTGAAGACCTAAAGTGTGGTTGTATTTTCAAATATGTTGTGTCCTCACATTATGAACTACTTTTTTTGTTACATTTTAAGTCATGAATTGCTTTTTAACACTGTTTTGTTTGTTCTGGTGTCAATGATACCAAGTTGTCTACATAAAAAAAAACAATTTATAAGCTATAGAATATGTTTTGTCCAGTTTTGATATACACCTCATCAGAACACACTGTTTGAATATTGAATTGTGGACTTAAACACCCACTGCAATGATTGGCTTGAACATTTTTCAAGATTTTACTTCGAGGATTAGATCTCAAAGTTGTAAAGGACAGCCATGTGTCAACCAATTTAATTCTACATGCATGTTTGAGTTTAAATCCTTCATAGATGCATGGTTCTGTTAATTAAAAATCAACAAATACTCAATATCAATCAAACTGTATTAACAGTCAAATCAATGGGGGCTTTTAATTTTTGCTTTCAGTGCTTCTGGTGAACTGTCATGTGTGTTTTGATTTTGTTCTTGTCTTTTATTTTGTATTTTTGCCTTGCTCCTATTTCCTGTCTTGTTATCTTGTGTGGTCTAGTCACTGCTCCTTTATTCATGGGTTGTTTTCATTGGTTACCTTAGTTCAGTTGTCACTTTTTAGATTGTTCTTTTCACCTGACTACTTTGTTAGATTTGTAAGGGATAATCAGTGAATTGCCAAGCATTTAAAGGTGCCATATACTGCATTGATGAAATTGTTTACTGATATCTACATTTTGGTACCTTAGGTAAGTAAAATAAATCCAGAAATGTTTTTATATGCTCACTTATTGCTTCAGAAAAAAATCTAGAATCAGAAGCTCCATTGACCATATTTGGAATGGTCATGAATATTAATGATGCAGCTCTCTGTGCTCTCTCTCTCTCTCTCTCTCTCTCTCTCTCTCTCTGTCATGTTTGTAGGTGCGTGTGCTCTTTCTGTAATGTTATGTTGTTGTCACATGGTTATTGTTTTGTTTCTCTTCACATGCTTCTGTTGCGCGTCTGTGTTTTGATTACATGAGTTGTTGCTAACACGATCAGCTGTTCTGATCAGCAGCTTCAACTGTGTGTAATTCAGCCGCAACTATATTAGAGCAACAACCTAGTGCCTCGTTGTCAGTTTGTTATTGTTTGTTCGTTATTTCTCTGTGTTTTGTTAGGACTTTCGTCTGCCTTTTGTTTGGACTTCCAGACCTATATTAATTCAACTCTGACCTTGCTTTGGTATTTGGGTTGTTTGTACTTAAGTTGGCACCTTTAAAATTTATGACTTTTGGTTTAATTAAACTCACTTGCAATTGGATCCATCTGAGTTAGTTTTTTATATGAGAGTGTGACACTCTCTTATACACATGCACACAGCATGATGTACTCTGAATTAAACACAAGCAAAAATAATTTAAGAAATGGAGTAGATGCTTTGTTAAATCTTTTTAACTTAAGGGGTAGAGAGGTTTATTTTACTTATATTAACCGAATGAGCTATCTAAAATAAATCACCAGAGTAACCTATTTTGTGTTGTGGATAAAATTATAACATTATTAAACTAGACAAAAGAAACAGAGAGATTTGTATTGTGTTGTATTTTGAAAATATAATGTAAATATAAACACAGGAAAGAATTAATATCAACCTCTACATAAACAGATGAGGTTTAATAAATTGTACTGCAATTATTTCACTTCAGAGAAATCACAGTAAGAGCTGAGTGATAAAACACGATGCAGAAACGCGTATTAAACACAATACTCAGTAGTTTGCTGAACCCTAATTACAAACATATCTGGCAAATTTCACAAGAAACATGATAAATTAACAAAAGGTACAATTAAACATGCACTATGCCTCTTTGGCGTGGAGGTGAAAAATGTATAATCTGCATAGTCTCATTTTTGTGTTCTGACAAGCTCTAAAGTGATGGCTGGTTGCACAGTTACTCACAGTAAACAAACTTGTGTAGCTGGGTTTGACATTGCAGTGTCTCTGGTTTTCAAAATAAGAGTCCCATATAAGAGCCCCATTGACAGCTGATCTTCTGATGACGCGACTGCTCATCAGGACCACATGAGTAGAACACATACCTGCCAATACTCTCGCTTTTCCCGGGAGTCTCCCATATTTCACACTCATCTCCCGCTACCCTCCTGATTTTTTTATTTCCCCCAGAAAGCTCTTGTAATTCCACCAGTCCTCAATTTTGGTAGTGACAAAAAATAAAATGAAAAAGTACAATTTTAGCTCACTTTTTTTCTTTGGGCAAATTAGACATGGCATAAATAGACTCCAATTATTCTCCAATTTTCATGCTATTTGCATTCAAAAGTGATTTGAATAATGTTTTTTCTTGCACAGTGCATGTTAATTATTTGCCATAGTTTCTTCAATCCAGTCCAGGTAGTTTTGCACTTTAGTGTAGTAACCTTTATAGATTTTTTTAGCACATTTAGGACCCCATGACACAATGCCTCTCACAACATAGTGATGGTCTTCAGTTCCATCGCCCAGCATTGGGAAAAACAGAGGGCCTCCACTGTCACCTCTACAACTGTCAATACCCTGAACATCATCTCCAGCACAGAACATGTTATCACTGACTGGCAAACCACCTCGATCACAACTCTTGAGACTATATACTTGAACATGACCATAACGTAACACATTACTTACAGTCCAATTAAAAACTCCAAAACCTGAAACTGTTCCCATCATGCCCTCTTTAACAGCTTCATCTGTTTTCTTTGGCAAACACACCGGCCTGATGTTCGGACCAAGAGGCACCATAGCAGACATTTTCATCAGAGCAATATCATTATTATAGTCTGACGAACGGCCATCTCTACCAACCTTCTTATAATTTGGGTGAATTATGATCTTTTCTGTCTTAATAGTGACTGGAGTTTCATTCAAAGCATTAATTATTCCTCCAAGCCAAGTCATGTTTTTGCTTTCATATCCATCCACTACATGAGCTGCTGTCAGAGCCCAGTAATCACTGATCAGTGATGCACCACCTCTAGTGCTTGACTTATGAAAGAGCTGCCAGGGAATCTCTCCTAATCTTGCTGGCTTCCCACCAAAGACTCTTCCAGCAGACAAGTCCTCCGTATTCATTCCACACACTAAATGAAAAAAGACAAAAAAAAAAAGAAACTGTAATGTGAATGCACTTTATATACACAAAATCCTTCTCTATCTGTCTGTCCATCATCAAGCCATGATTATTATTACCAGGATAGCAAGGTGGAATAACATCGTTGTTGTTTTCTTCCACCCATTTCCGATTTACTGCACACTTGTATCTCACTACAAAGGAGGAAGAATAAAATAAAAAGAGTTAATGACTTAGCGATCAGAAAGAATAGAGGAAGGTAAAGTATTATCTAACCTTTAGGCGTATCCCCAAATCTGTAGTATGGCTTATTGCATTGATACTCTATGACAGACTGGTATTCATTTCTTTCTCCACTGATAAAAGTAAAGTTTCCATTTAGCAGTGGCTTTGGAGCTCCACAGTCAATAACTGAAATGTGGATAACATAGAAGCAAAATGATGAATAGAAGAAATTTAGCAAAGTGATAAATCAGGTGAAGTGCATCCACTCACTCTTGCACTCTGGCAGTGGCACATTCCATTGTCCATTACTCTGACATATAGACTTAAACCTTGAAATCTCTATATCTCCCTTAAGAAAAAAGTAAAAGAAGACACTTCATCAAATCACAATAACGCTTATGTGTTTACTGATATAACAAGAGATTTGGCTGTCTGCACCAACTGCGACACGATACGACACGACAGAAACAGTTAAACACTATAGCTTCTAGAAGCGCAGAATAGTGCACTGCAAATTGTCCGATTCCAGATCCAGAGGGTGGAAGCATGCCCATACTGACAGCCCACCCTCCGATGCTGTGATGGATATATGGTTTCTAGTGTCATCAAGTGTGAGCGCGGCCATACCAGAGGATGAACCATCACACACGCTCGAAGCTCAGATGGAGCGCACTGCGGAGGAGTGTGGGGTTCACAGGCCCAAAGTCGACAAATAAGCCCCCTCTGTAAACCTCAGGCTTTCCCGAGTGTTCATCGACTTGTGGGGTGAGCCACACCCTCAGTTGCAGACGTGACCTCGCTGTGACAACATCCATCACTTATTTGCCTATGTACTTTTAATAATGTTCAGAAAGTTTAATATATATTGATTATAAACATTAACATTTAGTTGGGAGGGCATGGCCATGCTCTCCTGGGTTGCTTCGGCGGTATGGTTGGAGATGGCTTGTCCCTCAGTCCCAGGATTTGTGTGTGGAAGTTTCTAACTTTATTGTATCTAGTGCCTCAAGTCATTAGCAAGGAAGGACTCCAGAAAGTAAAAACTCGCACTGTTCAACTACACGAGTGGGCGACGCAAGCGACCGCATGTTTGCTGAGTGGACAGGATTGGCACATGTCAGCAACGCGTGGAGAGCATGGTCGAAGGACTAACAGATGAGCAAACATATGCACACACAAACAGATGCACATATATGGAGCTTTAAGAAGATGCACACAATACAAACAAACAAATCAACAACAATGGACTAAGTTGTCAAGTGTTTAGGTATTAAGAGTTGTTTAAAAGGTTTTGTAAGGGTTTCCAAAGAATTGTTATTTAAAGTGCATTTGTAAGGTGTGTAAGAATAATTTATTTGCTCACACTTCATTTAAGATTGTAGCCTATATGTATTGAAGTATTTATTGAATTTTCTAGAGTTAAATGAATACTGTTTTGAAAATGCTGTTGGTTATTTGATATACGTTTTTAAAGGGATTGTGGTGTTTATAATGAGTGTTTAAAACATTTGATTTGAAAGACTTGCACATTTTATATCTTATGCAGTGTTATTGGAAGCTATTTATTGACATTTCTAGTGTTTAATCCTAAACTTAAGTACATTTTTCAGGTAATTGTGAAGATTGATTTAGATATCGCCTATGTATAATCTACTTTTTAAATTTGAGTTAATGTAGTTTCTCAAAATGTCAGAACCAAGTGACCCCACACTTCGAGTTAAAGAAAGTATTAGAGATAGTGCAGATGTGCAAGATCAAGCTAAATAAAGTTATGAGGGAGGTCAAGCTCAAAAAGACGAGCAACAATCAAGACAAAGTCAAAGAAAAAGAACTCTAACAGAGAAAGGTAAAGAAATGCAAGCTGCAAAGATTAAGTCACTTCAACAAAGGTTCACCTATCTGTACAACAAATGGGAAACATATGTCAAATCTTCTAAGCGGACATTATCACAGCCAAAAGAGACGTTATCTGATGATATTCTCAATGACATTATTGGTGATGTTGTGGGTCTCTATGAAGATGTTCAGCGTGTATATGATGAACTGCGCAAGATTTTAACACCAGAGCAAGAAACACGTAGAAGGGTGGATTTGGGGAAAAGCCATCAAATAAATCAGTATTACGGAAACCACTTGTGCTAGCATATGCTTGAGGGAAATTATAGCGACATCAACAAGATGTGCAAACCCTCTAAGCCCCCTGTCCCCTTTTTCCTGGAGGTGCACAGTGAGCTCATGCAGGCATGGAGGGTGCATTTCACTGCCCGGCGCTTGTGTGCTTGCGGAGTGGCCCACAGAGGAGGCAGATCCAGCCTTTTTACTGCTGTGTCACATCCACGCTCTGTACTTTTATGTCAACCACACTCAGAATATGAGATCTTCTGAGCAGCTCAGGTCACCAAAAGTGAAGTGCCATATCAGAATAGAGGTTGGCTCACTGAATAGTTGATGCCATCGCCTTCGTTTATCAGTGCCAGGGCAAGCCGCTAAGTGCGAGAGTGCACTCATCAAGAAGTGTTGCCTCCTCTTGGGCATTAGAACGCAGCTACTCTCTAGCAGACATCTATAGAGCTGTGTGCTGGGCAACGGCTAAAATATTCGCGAGATTCTATAATCTTCAGGTGAAGCCAGTTTCCTCCCGATTGCTGGGTTATTCCGGTCAATTGGTAGGAAACTAAGCTCGGTGTCCAAAAAGTTTAAGTTCCCCATCTGGCAAACCCTAGAGTTCCTCCAAGGTCTGAAGGTGCCAGGACGTTTATGCTGTTGTTCGGCCGCAATGTTGCAGAAAATACAAACCCTTTCTAATATAGGAATTTAGTGTGTTGAGGTTGCAGATCTCCTTTTAACATGGAAAAGATAGCTTTTGTTGTGTCGCAGCATTGTGTTGCATGTGGTTATAACACATTTCTGCATTCACTGCACTGCTTTTCTGTTGTTATTTCTACGCAAACATGCTCTTGATGATTTTTAAGTGTTGTGCTCACATCTTTTGCAGCATCTCACACATAATGAAAAAAACTGAGAGCTTATGTTAAATGTTGTTTAACTCAAAAATGCATATGTGAACTGCCCTTACAGTTTACTGGCTTTGCCATCTGCATTATGCTATATCTCACCCTCATGAGCTTGTACCCTGGATTACAGCGCACATGAATGTAGTCTCTGTATAAGTACTGGGGAAAATTTGGTGTGACTGCTCCATTGGTGACACTGCCTGGATCTGGACACCGTACTCCTTTAAAAAAAAACGTGAGATGGGTTACTGTCCACAAGTGTGTTCTGGAATCCATAATTGAACACATTTACATGCACACCAATACACTGAAATAATCCATAATTATGATTTACATGCAAAACAATAACCCTAAAATGCAAGTAAGCATTATAGTGATTACAAGACTTTATTACCAAATTCCAGTAGCAACTTCTGTCTGGAACTGTAAGAATTTTATTATGTAACAAAGTATTGTCATTCATTCATTTATACATTTTCTTTTTGGCTTAGTCCCTTTATTAATCTGGGGTCACCACAGCGGAATGAACCACCAACTTATCCAGCATATGTTTTATGCAACGGATGCCCTTCCAGCTGCAACCCATCACTGGGAAACATCCACACACACTCATTCACACACATACACTACGGATAATTTAGCTCACCCAATTCACCTGTACCGCATGTCTTTGGACTTGTGGGGGAAACTGGAGCACCCGGAGGAAACCCACGCAAACACAAGGAGAACATGCAACTCAACAAGAAGTGACGCCTCCTGTTGGGCGCTATCCACTGCGCCACAGTGCTGCCAAAGTACTGTCATTTTAAACAAATAATTCAAAACTGCTGAAGAATTTACATTTTGCTCTCAAGGTGCAGCATTTTGATTGCACTCGCACAAAATAAGAATAAAAATCTTTGGCTCAAGAACATTTTTGGTTCAAATGTTTTGGCTCAAGAAAGCATCTGAGTTTACATTATATTTTCCTTCTCCTTTACCACATTTGCTCTGTCTGGCTGTGCTTAAACCTTCAGCAAAACCACATTCCTGTCACTCATCAAACATGCACTTTAATAAGTTGACGGAAAACAGATTAAAGTGTTAAAATGCTGGAAAAAAATCTCCATAAGATACTAAAAAATCTAGGTTTAATTATCAGTTGTGATCATGTGCAATGTTGGTTTAAAAGGAGTAACCGGGTTAAGATCATGCATGTAAACATTCTGAATGTCTCAAAGAAAGTATACAGCATTTTTCTTTCTCTCACTCTCTGTGGTGTAACGTAAACTCCAGCCTCGACTCTCTCCGTATCTGTCGGTGTGATACTTCAGCTGAACGAAGTGAGATTTCGTCTTTAAGACACCAGGACTTTTCTCTCCACAGTACTTTTTAGTATCCTCCCCTGGGACAGACACCTGAGAAACACGAAAAGCAGGTGAGTGTAAATAAAAAACTTAAAAAAATAAATAACTATGGAGACAATTACAGAAAAGCATACTTGCAGCCAGTGGAAGAGGCAGGTCGACCCTTGAATGTCGACTCGCTCAATGTGGAAGTTCTGGCTGAAGTTGAGAGTGATCATGAAGCCTGGCTGGACAGAGATGTTGTAGACGCAATCCAGATTAAGCGGAGATGTGTCTGGATAGCCAGGACTGGAGATGCTCCCCTCTAGTTCACTGTGCAGGCCACCTCCACACTCCACTGACACAGGAAACAAACATACACCATTTGTTTTAGGTTAGCATTTCTGAAATCATTTTTTAGGGAATCAAATTCATGCCAGATATATTGCGAAAAATAATATGTGTGAATCAAAAAATGTATATTGCGTGTAAAATCATAACAAGCACACATAAGGATAATGATAATGAGCTTGAATCAAAAATAAAAGAAAGTTTATAATTACATTGCACAAAACTGAAACCTGAATTCAAAGATGTCCTAATTGCAAACATAATTAGTTTTTAAGCTTTGTTTGCTTACTGTCTTTCCCACAATCAGCAATTGCATTTGCAAAAGATACACACAACTGATTGTTTGATTTAGATTACTGCAAATTACATTGTAATTAAACCAGTTTACTTTTCTAAAATAATAGTTTACCTACATTACGTGGTATACACAAGTATAAGAGAACAATGTGTAAGGTTTGGGAAAACAAGCCATTACAGCACCACTTTAGCCACCAAATGTTAGAATTACGTTTAAGTTGTTTGTTATTTGTATTTATTTTAAAGAGGCAAATATTCAGGGCTACTGGCAAAACTGTAAAAAACAAAAACGCCTTTTCCCAATATCATGTGACCATAGTATACTTTCCTGCAATAGTTTGATATTTTTATAGGACATTATTCATATGTTGAATTCTGCTTGACAGATTTTCTATTTTATTTTTTATTTCTTTGTATTTTTATATGCTTTTACAATTAATTCACTACATTTTTAATTCACTAATGTTGATCCTGAACCATCAAATATATAAATTCACTAATGCTGATCCTGAACCATCAAATATATAAAGTCACTAATGTGTATCCTGGACCATAAAATGAATAAGTTCACATATGTCTATCCTGAACCATCAAATATATAAATTCACTAATGTTTATCCAGGACCATTAAATATATAAATTCACAAATGTTGATCCTGATCCATCAAATATATAAAGTCACTAATAGTAGCAGTAGATCTTTCTCTTATCTGGCACCTAAACTCTGGAACAGCCTTCCTTGCACAGTTCAGGAAGCAGACACACTCTGTCAGTTTAAAACTAGATTAAAGACACATCTCTTTGCATTAGCATACACATAAAACACAAAAGCTTTAAATATCCAAATCCTCTAAAGGATTGTGAGTCTGCATTATTTAGGGCAACCGGAGCTGGGAACACTTCTCAAAAGACATTATAATTTGACATGATAATCTGCTGTTATGTTAGTCTTTTTTTATAATTCCCGGGGTTTCCATAATCCTGGACCTGGCCATATTCTGAACAGCTGCTGTGGTAGTTATGGAGGAGTAGAGAGCATGAGACTGATCCTTGTAAGCAGGGCTGGACATTAACACCCGCCAACCTGCCAAATGCGGGTAGATTTCAGCTTTGGCGGGTTAGACAGACACTCCCACTTGAAAAAAAATATTTAATTGTGGTTTTCTTAAAAGCAGTGTTCGACCCAATATGTGTGCAAATGTGATATTAAAATCGTGAAACAGCACGACTAACAAAAATAATTGCGTTTGCGCGAGCAAAAGAAAGCAGGTGAATAACGTTACCGAATGAGAGGATGATCACTCGCGCTAACAGCTGATGTGATGCGCGCTCCCATTTCCTTGCGTGACACAATCATGCCTGGAAGGCAACTGTGATCGGTTCTCTTTCAATTAGACTAGACAAAAAGTTATACTAATGCCCCCACAGTTTTGCTGCTTTCAAGAGCTCCAAATTTATCTTTTTGTAAGCAGCACCGGTTGCTTTAGCTTTGAACAGATTATTTATTGGCCTTAAACATGTGCGTGCGATCATCCTTTCATTATCACACACAGTATGTTTTTCACCTGCTTTCTTTTGCTTACAGTTGTTTTTTTAATATGGTTTAATTATCTCTTTTTTTACAATAACATTGCTTTAATATGACATTAGCACTCCATTTTTGTGTAGTTAACTGATGATCTGAGAGGTCTTTAGCCAGTACAGATTACTGTGCATATTTTTGATACATGACAATAATTATTTTTCAAAAGTCAATTGTTTTTCTTTGTATTTTTAAAGAAATGTTTTGTTAAATAAAAAGTATAGTATACAGCTATATTTAGCTTGTTTTGACACATTTAAATTTTGTGGCTAAGAAATAATTATTGTTTGGTGTGGTCAGAGATACATTTGGTAAATCTTTAATTTTGAGTTCTGAAAAGTCATGTGAAATAAAAACTAATTGCAATATAACACTATGAAACCATGACCTATTTGCTCATACACGACACACAAAAAGTGAAATGAATAAGGAGGCATGTGGACATAACACAAAATCTTAATTAAGTATTTTAGCATGTCAAAGTCATATTTATGCATTTGAAATTTATTTTCCCAACAACAAAATTGTGGCTAGTGAAAATACAGAGTGGCTAGTAACATTGGAAAGCTACTAGTTAAAGTGGCATGGTGATCAAAAAAGTTAATGTCAAGCCCTGCTTGCAAGACCCCAGTGACAGACGAGTCCTCGCATTGATCCTGAAGGGACAGCCTGTACACCAGCCGCTGAACTCTCCCACCTGCAGCTTCTCCACGATATACCACGTCTTTGGTCTTGTGGGGGAAACGGGAGGAAACCCACGTGAATGCAGGGAGAACATGCAAACTCCACACAGAAATGCCAACTGACCCAGCCGAGGCTCGAACCAGTGACCTTCTTGTTATGAGGCGACAGCACTACCTACAGTGCCACTAAGTCACCCAATTATAAATAATATGCCAATATATATATATATATATATATATATATATATATATATATATTGTCACGATAACCTGTGATCTAAACACTATAGATTGCTGGAAAACAGGTACAATCGCTAATCGCTTCCCAAAGGACCGCCACCGCCTGAGCTTCCCGAATGGCCGCCGCATGAGCATCCTAAATGGCCGAGTTTTTTTGAATGGCCGCCGCCTGAGCTTCCCGAAAGGCTGACGCCACCTAAGCTTCCCGAATGACTGATGCCACCTGAGCTTCCCGAATGGCCGCCGCCACCTAAGCTTCCCGAATGGCTGCCGCCTGAACTTCCTGAATGGCCGCCGCCTGAGCTTCCTGAATGGCTGCCGTCTGAGCTTCACGAATGGCCGCCGCCTGAGCTTCCTGAATGGCCGCCACCTGAGTTTACTGAATGGTCGCCACCGCCTCAGTTCCACAAATGGCTGCCAGAGCAGTGTGATTTCCCAGAGCTGCCAGAACCATGTGACTTCCCAGAGCTGTGCGACATCCCAGAGCTCCACGCTCCAGGCCCTCCGCAGCTCCACGCTCCAGGCCCTCCACAGCTCCTCGCTCCAGGCCCTCTGCAGCTCCACACTCCAGGCCCTCCGCAGCTCCACGCTCCAGGCCCTCCGCAGCTACACACTCCAGGCCCTACGCAGCTCCAGGCCCTCCGCAGAGCTATTTCATGGACTACAACTCCATACATGCACTCCGCTCACACACACGTTCCTGATCCTGACTGATTGCACACACACCACAGGAGGATTGTCAAAGACTGATTACACACACTATTTAAGCTGCACAGACAGACACATCAGGACTGAGCCTTGCTATATTGTAATGTTTTCATGTCTGAGTATTTTCCTGTCTAGTCTTCCAGGTTCCGAGCCTCGCCTTTGTTCTTCCGTGTATTGATCCTTAGCCGCAAAGCCTGACCCTTTTGCCTGCTTGACTACAATTTGGGTAACCCTTATTGTACTGTCTTGCACCTGCTATGATCTTTGTTCATCATCGTCAATCCAAAAATGTTATATATACATATTTAGTTATTTATTTATTTATATATATATATTTAATCAGAAATTGTAATTATTAAATATGTCTTAAATAGTCTTAGCTAATAAAGCTTTTTTTTTTAATCAAGCTGTAATTTTAAAGACAAAATTATTAAATACATAAAAGTTGTCAATAAAAAAAATATAATCACAACTGTAAAAATAATCAGACACCTTAACAACTAAAAACATGTATACAAACGTCATAATCAAGTGAAATTACACCTTTTAGTGGCTGTCGTATGAGTTATAAAACAACGTGACCCTCTTAAAGAAATTGACAAGAATTTACAGTTGTCAATCATATAATGTGCATTTTAAAGAACCCCTGTACTTCTCATCCCTTTTAAGCTCTTACTGCGATGAGTAAACTCTTTAAAGAGATTAAGCATAGGCTGGAACCTTTCATATTAATACACTGACATTTAATAATAAGCACACTTACAGATACAAGTGCGGGTGTCAGGCTGCAGTGTGTATCCATGTTGACAGGCACACAAGAAAGACCCAAGGGTGTTGAGGCAAATCTGTGAACACGGTGGATCAATTCCCACACTAGAGGAAGAACACTCATCTGTGTCTGAGGGACAAAATTATATCAAGCTTTAAAAGATGTACACAAACAGTCATCATGTTAGTACAGCACTAAAACAGAGTATTTAATTAATTAACATGCAACACAAGCAACACTGCTGCTACCCTGATATTTGGTATATTAATGTTATCCAGGTATGCAGCAATAAACTAAATACAGTACATTATTTATATATATATATATATATATATATATATATATATATATATATATATATATATATATATATATATATATATATATACATATATATATATATATATATAACATCTTATATTTTAGACATAATAATTTAGACCAGTATATATTTTGTTGCATCGATGAAAAAAGTTTTGAACAAAACCACCAATAAGCGACCAAATGTAGTACATTGGTACTTTTTTACTGAATAAATCAGTGTTTTTGATTTAAAAAGTTGAGCAGCAATCATTCAAAGACAGTCACTTTGATTTGTACCTTGTCCGCGGTGGTTTTCATTTCAAATTGTAAATTTTACTCATGCAGAAAATTAGAATACTGAATTAAACCTTTGGTAATAAAGCCGAGTTTTCATCCCATTTAACAAAACAAAACTAACTTTTGTCAAATTTATATCAACAATAAAATGGAAGCTGCTGCAAAATAAATACTTTGAAAATGTAACACCTTATGATAAACACTACTTTTGCCTCACCACAGTTTATTATCGGTCTCAATGGAGAGGAGACATTTTTTATGAGTGATAGAAGAGGTAAGTAACAATGCCCTTTTCCGTTATGTAAACATTTATTCATTCAGTATGAGATATTTGATTAGCTTTTATTAAACATGTCTTGTCCTGTGTCTTTTTAACGAATGCTATTACAACTTGTGTTTAATTTATTTATTTGTTTGCATATTTAGAGATTTTTTCATATATAAAACTAAATTTATTCTAAATAAAACTAAAGGGTTTAGAAATCGAACGTTCTTTTCACCTCAACATAATTTGATAGGGCACTATAAAGGCTAAAGAACGTAATGCTTATGCTTGCTTAATATTTGCAATCTAGGGCTATGCTTCTCACCATGTATTGTAGGCATCTTTTCTAAAACATACCAACCAAATAAAATTATATTTTAATTGAACACATCACAACACATACAACATCTTTGCATAAGGTGCACATATTGTACAGTACCGCCCTATCCAGCATTGTGAAAAGATATAGCTGAAAATTGCATGTTGATGATTTAGCTGACATAGTCTATGATTCAAGTGCCACCCAGCGGTTAAAAGTTGTAGGCGCATTTACTACCACCGCTGCGACGGCAAGCATGGTGGCAGAGGGAACATATTGAAGTGTTAACATCTGTATGTGCACATGATGAGGAGAAATGATATGCATACAACACTGAATTGTTTGTTATTTGCATTGAGTGTATATATTTATATAACTCACCAACTGCTTGGTAGAATGCACTGAATCCCAAGTGGGACTCGTGATTTGAATCATCTGTTAGAAAAAGCAACTGGAGACGATTACCAGGAGCCAGTATGGGTTTGTCACCAGGATGAAACCTGTCTGTAGAATTCTGTCCACAAAACTTTCCCAGAACTTTCCTATCAGACACAACCTGAAAAGCAGAGATGTATAGTAACGAAGTAGAACTACTTCACTACTGTACTTAAGTACTAAAAGGCAGTATCTGTACTTTACTGGAGTATTGTTTTTTTCTCCTACTTCCACTTCTACTTAAGTACATATTTTCGATGAGTTTAATACTTTTACTCCGATAGATTTTTTATGAGCTGCATCGTTACTCGTTACTAGAGGTGTCAAAATGGTCGATATCGGTTCAGTAATCATAACGGGTTATTACGTTCTGACGTCATTTATCTCCTATGTGCGGTGTCGCAATACTATGGCGAAGGACGGAGGCGCGAGGGCGAGTGAAGGCGGCACAGCACACGAGCCGCTATTTCACTACTACAGAGAAATGTTGTGAGACTCCATCTCTGCCTCTCTCACTTTGGACATTTGACCCGCTGGCCTGTTTGTGAGGTAACTTTTCATCTCCTCTTGGCTGTTAAAGCGATACTTGTGGATCCAGACCTGGGCATGTATGAGGTGCAAGTTTCTCCACTGTGTCTATTATAGATTACCTATGATAACCGCGTATTAAACATACATAGACTGTAACCGCGGCTGTTGTTCCCGCCATCAGTGAACAACGCTTTCATTTCTAAAGCCGATAGCAGCCCTTTCTGTTGAGAAGGTGAAGACAATAACTAATCAAAGAGGTGTAAGACCTCGCCTGTCAGCGTTAAAAAAGCAGGCGGGGGAATATTTACATTAGTTTATTTGCTATAAATGCTCATGCTGTCTTCTGTGCATGAGTTTTGTTTGATACATTCAGAAAGAGTGTTTTCTTTGAGCGGGTCAAATTAAGGGTACAGTTCATATATATTACTGCTGTATTAAAGGACACAATTTTATTACAAGTAACCATTTAACTGTCACACCAAGAAAAAAACCAATAGAATTTTTTTATTTATTGCATTTAACTCCTAATGTCGCTAGATAACACAATCAATACATTTTCCCCCAACACATCCCATAATTTCTAAAATATCAGCCTCTACCAAATGGTTGAGATGTTGGTTTATGGTAAAAGTACCAGAATGAATAAAATATACAATAAAAATATGAAAAATATGAAGTTTAAGACCAATTTAATTAAAACATAATCAAAATGAAACATTTTTGAATACTAAATCATAGCCATAAGCCATAAAATATTTCAGATTTTCATTTAACACAGTAATATACACGTTTTCTTTTTTTTACAATAAAATCTAAATCAAGTGAATTAGAACGTTCGTTTACAGCGTTTACAACCAGTAATTTGTGCTCCGAAAATGGGTTTCAATAGCGTTTTGAGTGGATTATGGACTGTTTTTGTGAAACACAACTTTGAAAGGTGTGTGTTAAAGCTGTTATAATCTGTCAGATCTGTGGTTCAAGCGTGAGAGAAAAACAGTATTGTAAGTCATGTTTCTTTTCGTTCTGCTTAATGACGTGCCCCCAAAAAAGAGATTTAAAATAAACAAAACAATATGATGTCTTTTGACTGCATTCTTTAATAACTACATTACACAATACTTGTACTTTTACTTTCAGTACTTGAGTAGTAAATTTTGAAATAAACTACTTGCAATACTTAAGTACAAAAAATGTTGAATACTTTAGTACTTCCACTTAAGTATGGTGCTTAAAGAGCACTTTTACTTCTACTCAAGTCACTTTTTGATAGAGTACTTGTACTTTTACTTAAGTCTGGGTCTCTAGTACTTTATACATCTCTGCTGAAAAGAAATACCAATGATTAAGCTGTATAACTTACCAAATAGGCTAAATGTAATTTTAATTAAATAAAAAAAAAAAAGGATTTTTTCAAAAACTAATTTATGCATAGGGCTTAAAGTGTGCTTTCTTTAGAGGCATTCACCTCAAGATATTACACAGAATATGGTAAGCTGTTTAATTATTTAATCTATAAACACATAGTATGGATATTAGTGTCTTTTAAGTTAAGTACTAGTACTTCTATCGTTAGCTGTGGCACTTATTCTTTACTTACTAGTACATTTTAAAATTTATCAAGTTTATTATACAATAAGCTTGTATTTATTGATTAGATGCTAGTATTTATTCATTACACACTCTTACTTATAATTAGATACAAGTACTTCTTTCATTTGTGATTTCTATTGAGTCTTGTATGCAATGAATAAATATTAGTATGATGTCTAATAAATACACTCACCGGCCACTTTATTAGGTACACCTGGCCAACTGCTCATTTATGCAAATTTCTAATCAGACAATCACATGGCAGCAACTCAATGCATTTAGGCACGTGGACATGGTCAAGAAGAATCAAAATTGGCATCAGAATGGGAAAGAAAGGTGATTTATGTGACTTTGAACGTGACATGGTTATTGGTGCCAGACTGGCTGATCTGAGTATTTCAGAAACTGCTGATATATTGGGATTTTCACGCACAACCATCTCTAGGGTTTACAGAGAATGGTTCGAAAAAGATCAAATATCCATTAAGCAGCAGTTCTGTTGGCACAAATGCCTTGTTGATGTCAGAAGTCAGAGGAGAATGGCCAGACTGATTAGAGCTGATAGAAAGGCAACAGTAACTCAAATAACCACTTGTTACAACTGAGGTGTGCAGAAGAGCATCTCTGAACGCACAACACGTCCAGCCTTGAGGCAGATGGGCTACAGCAGCAGAAGACCACACCGGGTGCCACTTCTGTCAGCTAAGAACATGAAACTTAGGCTTCAATTTGCACAGGCTCACCAAAATTGGACAATAGAAGATTGGAAAAACGTTGCCTGGTCTGATAAGTTTCAATATTTGCTGTGATATTTGGATGGTAGGGTCAGAATTTGGCATCAACAACATGAAAGCATGGATCCATCCTGCCTTGTATCAACGGTTTAGGCTGGTGTTGGTGGTGTAATGGTGTGAGGGATATTTTCTTGGCACACTTTGGGCTCATTAGTACCATTTGAGCATCGTGTCAATGCCACAGCCTACCTGAGTATTGTTGCTGACCATGTCCATCCCTTTATGACCACAGTGTATCCATCTTCTGATAGCTACTTCAAGCAGGATAATACGCCATGTCATAAAGCACGAATCATCTCAGACTGGTTTCTTGAACATGACAATGAAACAAATGGCCTCCACAGTCACCAGTGCTCAATCCAATAGAGCACCTTTGGGAAATGGTGGAACGGGAGATTTGCCTCATGGATGTGCAGCCGACAAATCTGCAGCAATTGCGTGATGCTATCATGTGGACTAAAATCTCAGAAATATTTCCAGTACCTTGTTGAATCTATGCCACAAAGGATTAAGGCAGTTCTGAAGTCCAACCCGGTACTAGTAAGGTGTACCTAATAAAGTGGCTGGTAAGTGTACTGATAGCTCATGAATAATTAATGTCTATTTAATAGGAAGTGGCGTATAACAAATAACTACTAATATCTAACAGTAATAAATAATACTCTTATTTTAAAAAAACACTACTGGCATTAAATTATTATCACGTTTTATAGATAAGAGTAAAATTTTCTATGGACAGTATAGATTGCGACCTCAACTGAGGTCACAGCACTCAAGTATTGTATATAAACACATACACATGCTACTGAAGCTATACGTTGAAGCATCACTGACCGAGACAGAATCGTAGTAACAGTTTGGAGAAGGCTCGATGTCCAGGTGGTTGAACGTCAGTTGGATCTGAAAGCCTTGTGGGACTTCTAGATCCCACTGTTTCTGGAGATCTGCTGGATAGGGGTCAGGGTACTGTGGAGAAGAAACCTCCCCAAACATGGCCAGATCACACTCACACACATTCACACATGCCCACAGCAGGCTGGTTCAGATGAACAAATGTCACTGTTATATTTTAAAAGAATTCAGTAAAGAAAAAATAGATATATTCTGACAGGTGTCCAACTGCAATTGTTGTTGTTAAATTAATCACACAACTGAATATGTATAGTAATAAATGCAAATCTCAGAATTAAATCTAGAAACAACTTACCAAATTATTAGATGTACTCCATCCATAACTGTTAGGCAGACATCAGTTTCGCTAAACCATTAATGCAGTCAGGAAGTTTTCTTGTGATAAAGTGAATGTGGTTAATCTTGTATGATAGAGCAAGAGTCTAAAAGTCATCAAAAAGGTAAACCTGTTTGATTTGGCAAAAGAGAGAGAGACGTGACTACTTTTCCTGTAAATGCTGCAGTGATTTAGACCTGTTTACTCAAACAGAAAGGGTTAAAGTTCACACTGATCATTGTATGCGTCTTTACTTTATAGATTATTGTTATTATTATTATTATATAAATAGTTGTCTGTAAATATAAGTAGTTTTGAAGGGGAAAAAAATGATAAATCTTAGCTGTTTGAGCTGAGATTCACTGCAGATAGAAAACAAGTTCAAAGGTCATAACCAAAGTCAGATTTGTTTGATTTGGCTGTAGAGAAAGACTATTCTGGAAAAGCAACACTGCATGGCATAAAAAGCCATGAAAAAAAAGAGACATCGGACAAGCTTAACTTAGCCTCATACACACATTAAACTAGTTCCAAAGGGGGATTAGGCCAGTGGTGCCACAGAACCTTTTTTTCTTTGGTTCCTCAAAGAACGTTTCCTTCAGCATAAAATTTTTCGTAGTGTAAAGAACTTTTTTTTTAAATCATAATATAAAGAACTTTTTTTTCACCAAGAACTTTTTGTGCACTAAAAAAGAGGTTTTTAATGGAATCAATAATTTAATAAATTCTTAAACTTATTTTTAAGAGTTTAATGTACTAAAAATATGAAAAGATCTTGTCAGAAATTTAATAAGAAATTGCGAAGTTAGGGATAAAGTACAATCAAGTGGCTGTTAAAACAAAATAAAGTCTGACAGGCTTATCAGCAGCCCAACGTGAAGTGAAGGACTGTTGTATGAGACTAATGGGCTTTATTCTGCGAATGCACATGTCTTGGATGTACTTTATCGTGCTTATTACATGGCTAATAATAGCCATAATAGTTTTATTGGAAAAGTGACAGAAAACAAGAACAGCTGATGGAGTATACACTAACTTGCGCATTATTCAATAACAAGATGCCACCAAACAGTCAAAAACGCAAAGACGAAAGAAATGAAAACAGTTGAATAAAGAATATACTGACCTACGTATTATTCATTCACAAGATGGCGCCAGACAATCTAAAACAGTCAAAAACATTGGTGTGATGATGCATATGAATGTGGATGTAAGTATATATATGTTTTCACTAATGGTCAAGATGATTTGAAGTTCCTGGATGAGCCTGTGTTATGTCGCGATTATTATATAGGAATAACATATTGTGGAATGTCTTGACTGACCCATCAAAATGGAATATTCCAGACAGCCGTGTAATAATAGAAAAAAAATCCTGAATGTTTTGCTACATTTAAAAATGCCTTTATTGACGAGTATAAAACAGTGAAACGTTAACATTTCAAAATGCTGAATTAATTATGAAAGATGCAGATGCATCTAACACAATCTGATATACCAGAGAGAAACGTTATTTTGTGATGCAATAAACATTTATGTAGGTGAAAAATTTGTTTAGCATGCTTATGTTAGTTATTTTCCATGGTTTGTTTAATCCAGTCCAGGTAGTTTTGGATTTTCGTGTAGTAGCCCTTATAGCTTTCATCTCCACAATTAGGAGGACCCCAGGATACAATGCCTGTAAGACGATAAGTTTGGTCTGGAGACCCATTGCCCAGAGGAGGGAAAAACAGAGGACCTCCACTGTCACCTTTACAACTGTCTACTCCGTCTCCTCCAGCACAGATCATGTTATTGGTGACTTTTGAACCTCCTGATTTACATTCAACAAGTGGATATATCTGGACTGCTCCGTAAAGTAGATATCGACTCGCTTTCTTTTTTTCTACTCCACCAAAACCTGAGACTGTGCCCTCCGTCACAGCTTCATCTGTTTTGGTTGGCAAACACACCGGCCTGATGTTTTTACCTAGAGGCACCCTGGCAGACATTTTTATCAACGCAATGTCATTATCATAGTTTGTTTGTAGTTTTTCAAGCCCAACTCTATTATATTTTGGATGAATGATTATTTTTTTAGTCTCCATATTAATTGATGTTGTGTCCTGACCATCAATTATTCCCCCTAACCAACTCATGGGTTTGCTTTCATATCCATCCACTACATGAGCTGCTGTCAGAGCCCAGTAATCACTGATCAGAGATGCACCACCTCTAGGGCTTGCCCTATGTAAGAGCTGCCAGGGAATCTGTCCTGGTTGTGCTGGCTTCCCACCAAAGACTCTTCCACCAAAAGAGTCATCTGTATTCATTCCACATACTAAAAGTTAAAGAGAGAGAGAGAGAGAATATAAATATGTAAAAAATCTCCAGAGCATTTGGGTTTATAGGTAAATTCAGGATGACTGAGTACCTGGTTCACATTTTGGAAAATCTTTTGTTAACTTTTCACCATTCTCAGACACCCAGTTAATTTCTGCATTGCAGGTAAAATTACCTAATGAAAGGAAAAATAAGACAATGATGTAGAATTAAATACTCTTTTGTTGACAATTACATTAATGTAATGCACATAAACCACACAAACCTCACCATTTTTATTTAATTGATAAAATTTAGATTTGCACTTGAGGCTGATTTGTTTCAGATAAGTTGTCGGAGGATCATTTTCTGAGAGCTCCATTAATTCTGAAAGCTCTGGAACGCCACAATCCACAGCTGAGGAGGAAAAAAGAAGAGTGTTGTTATTTTAAATGTCATATTAAAACACTTCAAATGTTTTTTGCTACAATGTAATTGGCTGCATCAAATTATATGCCATTCACGTGTGCTTCGTAGCTGTTTCAAGAGTTCACACTTAGAATCAGAATCAGAATCAGAAAGAGCTTTATTGCCAGGTATGTTCACACATACGAGGAATTTGTTTTCGTGACAGAGCTTCTACAGTGCAACGGGATAACAGAGACAGGACAAAAAACATATATATATATATATATATATATATATATATATATATATATATATATATATATATATATATATATATTTTTTTTTTTTTTTTTTTTTTTTTTTTTTTTTTTTTAAATAAAAATTTTAAAAAAGCTCGATTAAAAAAAGATTGATAACAAGACGTGTTTGGCATGCAGTCCTGGGAAAGAGCCCTGAGCTCCTTGAGCCCGGGACTCCCTCCCGCTTCATAAGGCGAGAGGGGAGTCTGAGCTCAGGTAGGTCTCAAGAGCTCCCCTGAGTTAGTTCTTTGGGCCTATTATTGATTACTGGTAAGTTGCCACAGTGTGAAAGACCTCTAACTGAAAGGCATATGTTTGTGATTTGGAAGCCTAGAACTAAATGCTCATATACAGTTCCAATTTGGTTTAATCAGTTCACTTATAACGCATGTCTTTGGACTGTGGGGGAGAAACCGGGAAACCCACACCAGCACAGGGAGAACATGCAAACTTGACCTGGATTCAAACCAGCGACCTTCTTGCTGTAAGGCAACAGCGCTAACAACTGAGCCGCCATGTTGCCCTATCCTGATTTAATCTAGGAAAGAGGGGGAGAAGTAGAGGAAGATGGGGGGTTTCTTTAAGACGAAGAAAATTTAGTTATTTACAGTGTGTTTGGATTTGTCTGATTGGTAAATCATATGATAGCTAATATGGGACCAGCCGTGGTCACTCATAACAAAGTTCCTTCAAGGCAAGTAATTTCACTCGGTGGCCATCTTTGAAACGTTTCTTGGGTAGTTCGCTCAGGCATTCTGTTTAAATGAGAAACCATCAAAATCTCTAAAAATGCTCGCCAAGCTTACGATTAAATCTTACATTAGGAGTAAACAATAGAATTAATTAGCAACTGCCTCTTTAGTTTCATTTCTAAATGTTCGAATCACACAACATCTGAGGAAATTCACATCTGGTCTGAGCCCCTCCCCCGAAGAATCGTCAGTCTATATCGATCGATGATTGGCTCCTGTAGAAAAAGGTGGGGCTTCATTTGCCATATTGACTGTTACACTTTAATCTATTCAAAACGAGTGACATGTTTTGTGTATTCTACAGTCTGCTCATATACATGTGAACCTCTCTAAACTAGTTTATACTGTAAGTAAACTATAAGTAAACTTATAAGTAAACTTCACTTTGTGACCATCTTAATTAATTTACCACTAATAAGAAGAACAGCAATGAAAACAGCCCATATAATTCTAAGGACCACAGAGAGAGGGCAGAAAACAGAAATAAATTTGAAAAACAAAAGGTTTTAAGACATTTTCTTACGTTCACAGGGGATAACCGGACTCCACTGTCCATTTTTCTGGCATGTGGATTCATACAGGTACTTAACCTCAGCTAATTCACTCTGTGAAACAAAGTGTGACTTGCAGCAATTATTAAAGGTTTGACTCACATGGTAAAATCTATCATCTAGTCTCAGATGTCACATCCACGGAGCACTGACTGAGCATTTAGTGCATAACACAAACAAACTGAGACACACTTCTGGAGTTTCGAAGTCATCGCCTGATTGGTTGAATCTCATTATATTAGACTTAATAACACTGACGTATTTTCAGAACAAACTGTGACTTTTCTAATACAGTAATAATAATGTTAGTATTAGTACAGTATATATTCTAGTTATCTAATATATAATTTACTACAAACTAAAAAACACACTTTATAAAACACATTGATCTTCAACAAATCGATAAAATTAAGCTATGGCCCTTCAGCAACTGAAGGTAAAATGGACTGAGATGTTTGAAATACTGAAATACTTACTTTTAATTCATGTCCTTTGTCACATGTCACTGTAACTTTGCCATCTGTGGGATATTCATGAAGCTGCGGCATCAAACTAGATGCTGGTGTCACAGGTCCAATACATTTCATCTCTGTAATAAAAGAAAATACCACCGCAACATCTAAATAAACGTTGCTTAGTAAATAAATTTAGATGAGTGGACCAATGAAATTAGTTTATCAATGGAACATTCTTAGATATAGTCACACCAATCCTTTTATGCAGTACATCAAGTGTTTAGTTTTAATGATAGGAAAGACAAACCTTTTGTTTTATAACTAAGGCTGAACCCTCGGTTTGTTCCTTTATGGTCGGTCCTAAAAGTAATCTCAACACTCTTAGACCTTGTGAAAAAAGAAGAAGGAAGATCTCTTCCACAAAATGTTTTAGCTTCACCAATGAGAGATTTTATCTAGGAGGAATGGATAAAGAAAGATAGAAGAGGTCAATAAGGAGAAATACAAAGAGAAAGAGGCAAGAGTTTACATGTTACCTACAGTTAATGAGTCAATGCACCGTCCATTGTCTGCCCTCTCCACATCAAACGTCCCTGTGAAAGTCAGCTCAAACTGTAGGCCTTCTTCTACAGCCAGTATGTAAGAGCACACAGAGTTTTCTGGATATGGACTGGGCCAGTGTGGCGACTTCAGCTCACCTTCTAGAGAGCCTGTGTAATTTTTATTACAGCTAACTGACATACAGAGAGAGAACAGTGTCACTGGTGTCAGGATTACGTATACTGTAGGGATTATGCATTAGGGCTGTCAAAAGAAATCAAAATAACACTTATTTTAAAGTTCAGTTCTCGCTATTAACCAACCAATAACTATGACTTTTGCTTCGATAGACTCCTGATTTGTAGCTTATTAATTGTTATTTATTTTGTAGCAAAGTTTAGGTATTTGGTAGAGATGTAGAATATGATCATGCAGAATATGTATTTTCATTCATTCATTTTCCTTCGACTTATCGACTTCGCCAACTTATCCAGCATATGTTTTACACAGCAGATGCCCTTCCAGCTGCAACTGGGAAACATCCATACACAGTCATTTACACACACTGATACACTAAGGCCAATTTAGTTTATTCAATTCGCCTATAGTGCATGTCTTTGGACTGTGGGGGAAACCGGAGCACCCGAAGGAAGCCCATGCCAACACGGGAGAACATGCAAACTCCACACAGAAATGCCAACTGACCCAGCTAGGACAGCGACCATCTTGCTGTGAGGCCACAGTGCTAACCACTGAGCCACCATGTCACCCTTAATATGTATTTTATAAGTACTAATAAACATCCAATATACAGTATTAATAACAGGCATGCTAATAAGCAAGTTAAGAGTGAGAATCTGTCTCTCAAAATTAACTATATGGCGTGCTGAGTAACTAACTACATTTATCAGAATTTGCTGGAAAAAAAAATCCCTTTATCTTTATTTAGCCAAAACAAATCATTCTGAAAGTAATATCTGTATTGGCCCTGGTGTTTACTCTTGGATACCCACAGAAAAGCAAATATTATTAAATGTTTAATGGAATGCTCAATGGAGTGAATTCTGCTTTAGTCTTGTTGCTGTGCTGATTGCTTAGCACATTTAAACCTTTTCCAGATGGCTTTTGGTGTACTGTGGTGGCCGAGTAAGCTCAAATGGGCTGCAAGTTAAAAAACTAAATGCTAACAGAAATGCTAAATGCTAATTTTTAACTAGTAACTGAGAAAAAAACATCTTCAACAGTTTGACAACACAAGTGCGTGCAAATAGCGCAGGCCATAATAGAAATGTTCCGGGGGACTCCGAAAAGTGACGAACCCAGCCACTTCCTGTTTAGAGTCAGCGATAAAGTCAGAGATAAACATAAACTTTCACCTCTCTGATCTCTCAGATATCTGACAATTCTGCAGTCAGAGGTCCCCCTACACATTTCTGTTGTGGTTCATCAATGCTATTTGCTGCACAATTCTGTATTTGCATATGACATGGAATTTAAGGTTAAAATTTTTATCAATAAAGGCTTTTTGTGACTTTATTTCTTTCATTATATATTTACACTAAATCAACATATTAAACTGACAATAAATATTAAAATGTTTATTACCTTGGCAGGTATGATTATTAGAGTCCAGAAAGTAACCTGGTCTGCAGAAACAACGATAACCTCCAATGTAGTTGTTGCAGAGTTGAGTGCACTCGTTCTCAGGGTCCTGACACTCATCGACATCTACAACACAGTAGGATTTGAGCTTAAGATAGGATAGCATTTACACTGACTATGTTTACATGGACATTATATCAGTAATCAAACTTTTAGTCTTAATCTGAATAAGACAATATTATGATTAAGGCGTTTACATGAGTTGCTTTTTGATTGTTCTTTTCATGATCCCATTTTATATGTTATTGCATATAATTCGATTTGAGCTTAAGATAGGATAGCATTTGCATTGACTATGTTTACATGGACATTATATCAATAATCAAACTTGTAGCCTTAATCTGAATAAGACAATATTATGATTAAGGCGTTTACATGAGTTGCTTTTTGAATGTTTTTTTCATGATCCCACTTTACATGTTATTGCATATAATTCGATTAACGTCATTGCGTCACACCGCTATCCACATTTCCTCCAGAGTTTCATGTAATTTCGAGTGTTTAATCTTTAATTTGTGGACTTTATCTGCAGTTTGGCATTTTCACTTTAATTCAGGATTATTTTTATTCATGTCCTCAATGACAAACGAGATATTGGATGTGAGTATGAACTGCTGTTTTAATGTCTCACACTCGACAGGTGCAGAGAATAGTGTCAAATAGTCGTCTGTGTATAGACTGTCCTGTTGCAAAATGTGGCAAAAGTCCTACATGATGGTAATTTTGATTGCGGTGTTTACTTGTCTGTACTGCACTTCAATAATGCGACTAATATCAGCATACTCTACATGTCTTAGTTCGATTTCTGTTTAGTTTGATTATTACTGTAATCAGATTTATCAAATATCACTGTTTACATGGTAGACTCATAACCAGAGAATTGTTTTAATCATATTAAAATTGGATTATTTATGTACATGTAAACATACTCATTGACTCACAATCTCACTATTTTTTTCTTCCCTTTAGTCAGTGAATGACTCATCATCTGTTACTAACCCTGAATAGTGTAAAAGCCTCGAAATCCAGTGTGTCTCTCAGGGTTTGAGTAGTCAGAGAGAAATGAAACAGAGAGACAACCGCCAGAGGAGGAGTGAAGGAAAGGGTTGACAGATGTCTGCAGTTCCTTCGTGTTCATGCGTGCACACAGATTAAAAAGAATCTCCTCATCTGAAAATACCTGGACAATAAAATGCAGTTAAACAGCAGTTAAATAGTTTGAGTGACTTTTTTTACTTTTTAATTTGCATGATTGCCACCACAGTATTTTAAACACCTGTATGAAAATAAGATAGAAAGGTAGAAGGTTTTGAGGTTTTGACTACAAACCTACATGCTGTGAGGCGACAGCACTACCTACTGCGCCACTGCGTCACCCATATATACATACAGTGCATCCGGAAAGTTTTCACATTTTTTTTGTTACAGCCTTATTCCAAAAATGGATTCAATTCATTAATTTCCTCAATATTTATCTATCTATCTATCTATCTATCTATCTATCTATCTATCTATCTATCTATCTATCTATCTATCTATCTATCTATCTATCTATCTATCTACCTATATATATATATATATATATATATATATATATATATATATATATATATATATATATATATATATATGCTACCAAACCTGATTGGTTAAATAAGTAACGCAAATTGTATTGCAACTAGAGGTCATTTACAAATTTAGCAGACATTACGATGTCAATATCAGATATTTGAGGTGTAAACGTGCGTATACAAATGTGTGATAATTGAATAAACAGTTTTGAGTGTGATGGCTTACACGATGACACATGATTGAGAGTTTAAATGAGAATAGATTCATCAGTTTTGATTAACAAGGCTTATGCAATTGGTTTTTGTCCAAACTACAGACAACTGTACTTACTGTTTGCAGACATGTGACAAGACATTTGCAAGTTGCTTAAATCAATAAGAAATGCCACTCTGAAGTGAACAATGAGCATCTAAACTTACTGTTTTGAAGAAAAAAAATTAAATCGAGAATTGAGAGCAATTGCAATTGAGAAAAATTTTAATCTGGAATAGTGCAAAACCCTTTTTTATAGTGCGTACATTTAATTTTTACAACACTTTCACATAAAACTGTGCGTTTATAAGTTTAAAATTAAGTTTTATAACACCTACGTACAAACCATGTGTAAAGAAAAAAAAACTTTCTCTAACACAGACACACCTTCAAGGCATCATCCTCACAGTTAAAGCTTTCCTCCAGGTCTACATGTGTGAGAGTGAGTGTGATTCTGTGTCCAGCCGGAGCACACTCTTTCCAAGTCATATTGGAATAAGGTTCATAACCTAGTGGATGTCCAGGGGACTGAATCCATCCAGACAACGGCACTGACCCACACAGGGGAAAGAGAAGGCAAATCACACTAGACAGAAAGAAGAAACATCAGCAAGAAGCAACTTCATTATCGAAAACAAGGATAGATACAGTAGATAGATAGATAGATGGATAGATAGATAGATAGATAGATAGATAGATAGATAGATAGATAGATAGATAGATAGATAGATAGATAGATAGATAGAGAGAGAGAGAGAGAGAGAGAGAGAGAGAGAGACAGACAGACAGACAGACAGACAGACAGACAGACAGACAGACAGACAGACAGACAGACAGACAGACAGACAGACTCTATGGAACATTTTGCTTGATAAAATGCTACAGATAGAGAAAAACACATACCAGAAAGCAATCATGATGCGAAGTGTTGAAACATGACTGGATCCCTCCTCTTT
The DNA here is from genome assembly GCF_903798145.1 of Danio aesculapii. Classification (NCBI taxonomy): domain Eukaryota; kingdom Metazoa; phylum Chordata; class Actinopteri; order Cypriniformes; family Danionidae; genus Danio; species Danio aesculapii. The sequence goes on along the minus strand of NC_079450.1, from coordinate 24,762,651 downwards.
CTGAACTTTCACTTTCATGCTCTGTGTGTCATAATGTCCAACCCCCTTTTCTCCTAAAAAAAAGATGAAAATACTTCAAACTGAGTGTTTTTCAACATCTGTTAGTGGGTGTTTAGTCTAGCCTGAAATAATTTGGTGAGCAGAGATTCCTCAATTTAGTAGCTGTTTCAGATAAACCATTGTTGTCTGCAATATGCAAATGGTTTTGTGATTATTGTATGTAAATATACCTCTTTTATATTAGTTTAGTTGTTTTTACAAATTGGGTTGAGAACCATAGCTTTAGAATAGAAATTTAATATGGGCATATTTTGAAAAGGATGTTTTCAAGCATCAAAATAATAATTGTCATACTTTTATACGTAATATGTTAGAATGTGTCCTCTTTTCAAGCAAACATGGTGATTGCTGTACATTTCACCACAGTTTATAGTAGACACCCATTAATTTATATAATAAGAGCCTTTAGAATCTTTTGATGAACACACTGCAGCACAAAAATACTCATTAAATGCCGTTTTAAATATTTACACGTTGCCAATAACCTTCAAACCACCAGGGTTTACTCATTTATCAGCAAGAAGTTGTTAATCATTAAAAATTATAGCTTTATTAAGTACAGGTCACAATTAGTTTGCTGTTTTATTTTTTCATAAACAAATATAGTAGACCTATAAGTTACATTTGTTTACCAGTTTTATGTTCAAGGATTATTTTTAAACTTTAAAGTGCACATTACTAGCATTTGTTATGCATTTCACTTAAAAAACTAACTTACACAGTGTGTTTCTATGGATCTTACAACAGAAGCCAGAAATATACGTGCTGTAGTTTGAGATAACAAAAAGCAAGTACGCCATCTGCTGTCGGAAATGAAGAAGAGAGCAAATGAGCGGTGCAGACGTGATGTTAAAGACATAAATAAAACGAGAAAAGAAAAGAAAAGAAAAGAAAAGAAAAGAAAAGAAAAGAAAAGAAAAGAAAAGAAAAGAAAAAAGAGGGAAGTGGTGAGGAAGAAGAGGTGAATTGCTTGAATGTCTTCCAACTGACATTTACTGTAACAAGCACACAAAAAAGGTCAAACGGTGTCACCAAACATGTTTCATTGCATTTTACAGCAGTCAGTGTTCTAGTATCTAACAATTCATACTCCACATTTACTGTAATGCAATAGCATGTAACAACAGTACACAATCTTTGCTAATAAACGACACTAATCATGCTGCATTACCAATTACTCAGTCATACTGTAGATGTGTTTTTGTTTTTTATAGTACCTACAAATGAAGAAAACCTTCAGCATATAAACACCAGACAAAGGAAGTAAAACAGAAAGTGTTTCATTAACACAAAAAACTATTAAAGGAAGTATAATGGTTCGCTATTACAAAGAGAAGTCCAAGCAGAGGCCATAAATCCCACTTTATTGTTGTCGAGATCATCAAAAAAAAGTTGCACTATTTAATGTTTTTGCAATTATTACATTTTATTTCTATAAGAACAAAAATCATTAGATTACTTTATCATCAGGCCCGTAGTCAGCCTGGTAAAAGGGCTGGTTCTTTTTTTCTCAAAATTTTTTTTGTAGTTATTCGCCTCATTTTTAATTTAATTATGAGATTTAAATACTGCATTTTAGTGACAATTAAAGCACTATTTTTAGCTGGATAAGCTAATTGGGTGGTCATCATAACCACGCTTTTTGATGTACCAAAAACATTTCCTAAAGATTTAGAATAAAGAAATATGAATACTTATTTTTCAAATAAATGATTATATTAAATATTTTAAATATTTTAAAATAATTCCACTGTAGAAAATGAATAAATTAATATGTAGTTAGAAAAAAATAGCAGTCTGTTATCATTTATTTAGGCAAATACCAAACTGGCCAGCACATTCAACCTTCCTCAATCAGAATTTGACCATTTGAATAATATAAAATTAAAACATAATAATAATATTAATAACAATAATGTAAAGCTTCACGATTTTTGTAACCTCTCTTGTAAAAAAGTGCATTTGAAAATATATAGATAACAACAACAATAGCCAAATTACTCTTCAAAACAATTATAACATATGTCGCTTTTTATGCCACCTTTATATTGATCATTTTTTGTTTTATGAATAAGGACCAAGATTTAGAGTAAAAGTTACTTGTCAAATGTTTTCTCTATTTAAAAACAATACCGTAGCGAAAGATGAGCTCTCCTACATCAGATTATATGTTTTCTTGCACAGCTGAATGTTGGACTCATAGAAAATAATTGTTTGCAAAACCCAAAACAGATAAGTCACAACACTTTCTCAATGGGTTATTTTCACAATTTATTATGGCATAGCAGTCAAAATAGTACAAATGAGCTCATGTATGGGACAAATTCTGGACCCTTGTCACTGAGGGGTAGGTCTTTTGAACCACCGAACCCCAACCCCCCTGGCTTTTAACACCCACAGTTTTAGGTTTCTCTTTAGGACTTAAATCTACAGTAACTGTTGTTGAGATATTTATACATTTTTTACATAAATCGGTGTTTCTACATTAAAACTTAAAGCATACAAAGTTTAAAATCCATCTCAAGGTTTATCTTATATTTTGGGGCCCCATTGTGTCATATTTACAGAAATCTGCAATTTGCATACTTTACCATACATAACATTTCCTATAAAGTGCATCATTATATTACACCAACAATTCGCACTAACACAGTCCATGCAATAACAACTTGGGATGTTTTTTCACATCTCAAGAATGATTAATACCACTAAAAATATGTGTTGTTTCATTTTTCATTTATGCATGTTCCCCAGACAGAATAATTTGCCTTAGTTCTTTCCTAGAGATCACATTACTCATATGAGGAAATACTACAAAAAAATATTCAATATTGATATGTAGAGGGATCTGTTTGCCAGCACTCACATCAGAGAGTACAGTAATGATATGAAACTCTCTGTTCTGACAGTTCAGACCAAATGAGGAAGAGTAGGAGCACAGTCGCACACACACCCACACACAACACAATGATCGTACTGCACTGTCTTCCACAAAACTATCTGTGGTTTTTCAAGGCAGATCTCACCTTTTTTTGACATTTAGCATGTGTATGGCAAGCAATGTTCTGTAACATTTCATCTATGAAGATGATAGAATTTAATGCCAAGCTAGACTTATTTTTAGCCATCTTATACATTTTTTAAAGATAGTAATAATTCATAGTTCTTATTTATTATATACTAAACTCAATCATTACTTAATGATGAGATAGTAGCAGCACTTATTTAAATAGTGAGTAGTGTTACTATCTAAAAACTAGCATGTAATAAACAGAGAAGAGAAAAGGGTACAGATAAATAAGTACTAATATGCAATTATTAAATGCTAGTTTCTAAGAGTAGAATCAAACAAATAATTACTATCGACTAACTACTATATTAAAATGTGTTGTACTGACACATAGTCAAAACTGAATAATTGATATCTCAATGAAAGACCCCTTTAGATCAGAATTATATAAATGTATAAATTATAGTGATATATTCATTCATTCATTTTCCTTCAGTTTAGTCCCTTTATTCATCAGGGGTCACCACAGCAGAATGAACCGCCAAGTTATCCACCATATGTTTTATACAGCGAATGCCCTTCCAGCTGCAACCCAGAACTGGAAAACACCCATACACACATTTCCAAACATACACTACGGCCAGTTTAGTTTGTTCAATTCCCCTATATTGCATGTGTTTGGACTGTGAGGGAAACCGGAGCACCCGGAGGAAACCCACGCCAACACGGCGAGAACATGCAAACTCCACACAGAAATGCCAACTGATCCAGCCAGGACTTAATCCAGCGACCTTCTTGCTGTGAGGTGACAGTGCTAACCACTGAGCCACCATGTCACCCCTATAGTAGTATAGTACACTGAAAAAGGAATACTCTGAATCAACTTTACAAAAACTGTAATGTTTTACAGCTAAATTTATAAATTTCCCTCAAATTGTAGTTTTGCTTGGTTGAAACTGAAAAAAAATGTAATTTAATATTAATCAAAATATTTTTTCTGCTCAAGTGGAAAAAACTACATTCACTCAAAGGTAAAATACTGTTTATATATAGACCATAAATTAATTGAATCAATTTGGTTTAACTTAATCCCAGTACTGGGTTGCAGCTGGAAGGGCATCCGCTCTGTAAAACATATGCTGGATAAGTTGGCAGTTCATTCCAGTGTGGCGATGAGCCCCCGATAAATAAAGGGACTAAGCCGAAGGAAAATAAATGAATAAATGAATGACTGGTTCAACTTAGGGGCAGCACAGTGGCTCAGTAGTTAGCAACAAGTTGGCTGGTTCGAGTCCCGGCTGGGTCAGTTGCCATTTCTCTGTGGAGTTTGCATGTTCTCCCTGTGTTTGTGTGAGTTTCCTCCGGGGGCTCCGGTTTCCCTCATAGCCCAAAGACATGCACTATAAGTGAATTGGGTAAACAAAACAAAAAGGGTTGATTTGATTTGACTTAATGTCAAAATCCAAGTAAAATTGTACTGTGCACTAAACTGAATTAAATACAAATAATGTTACTTTATTTTCCAGAATGAGATACACTATCTGCTGGTGCTTTCAGTCAGGCTACAAATGTCACACAAGACGGTAATCCAACTCATGTTAGAAATATATAAAACTATATCAGTATCTGTTTTTCACGTGGTCAAATGACATGAAAAATTATGGTTTAAAGTAAAAATACTTTGAGAAAAAGTAAGGCTTTTATTCGATTTTTTTTGCTTTAAGACAAATAAATAAAACAGGATAAAATCAGAAACCATAATTATTCACTTAATTCAATATAAAAATGTACTTTGAATGAAAGACACAGTAGTAGACTACACAGGTAGACTTTTTTCAGTGTATAGCACTGTCATGATCTCCAACATTTTATAGTTGAATCAGTCAGGAGAGCATTTAAAGCAGCTGAATTCAGTTTTAGCAAGTTTGGTTTTTCGCCTTTCATAAGAAAAAGTTTGGGCACCCCTGATAAAGACCATAAATTAATTTAACTTTGCCAGTACAGGGTTGTGGCTGGAAGGGCATCTGCTGTGTAAAACATTTGCTAGAATAGTTGGCGGTTCATTCCGCTGTGGTGATCCATGATAAAAAAAGGTACAAAGCCAAACTAAAATTAATGAAAATAAATTAAGTTGGGTTGCAGCTGGAAGGGCATCCGCTGCGTTAAACATATGCTGGCGGTTCATTCCACTGTGGCGACCCCTGATTAATAAAGGGACTCGGCCGAAAATAAAATGAATGAATGGATGAATAAATGAATGAATGGAAGGATTAATTGTATTACTTTGGTTCAACTTGTCAAAATTAAAATCTAAGTAAAATTGTACTATGCACTAAACTAAATTGAACACATTCATTCGATTCTATTTCTTTTCGGCTTAGTCTCTTTATTAATGTGGGGTCCCTACAGCGGAAATGAACTGCCAACTTATCCAGCACATGTCCTACGCAGCAGATGCCCTTTCAGCTGCAACCCATCACTGGGAAACATCCACACACACTAAATCGAACACATATAACATTATTTTATTTTCAATAATGAGGTAAACTATCTGCTGGTGCTTTTATTATGGTTATAAATGTCACACAAGATGGTAATCAAACTCACATTATATAAAAACCGAAGAGGTCATGAATAGTATCTGTAAATGCTGTGTTCAAGTAAAAATAATTTGAGGAAAAAGTAATGCTTTTAATTCTTCCTAGAGGGCTTGTTTTTTGCTTAAGGGCAAATTGAATAAACCCGGGTAAACCCAGAAACCATAATTTTTCACTTTGAATGAAAGACAGTGGTTTGACTTTTTTTTGTGTATAGTAGTGTCATTTTCTCAAACATTTTACAGTTGAATCAGTCAGAAGAGCATTGTAAGCATCTGGATTCACTTTTAGCTTTTCTTATTGTTGACAGATGCTGTGCTCAATACTACTTCTGAAAACTTTAAACCCAGCAGCTAATTGTAGGTAAACTAAGGTATCATAGCGGTGTTGACTTTCACTCTCTTTGTCTCAGGGGTTTAATTCAGTGCAAAACAGGAAGTAAGTAGTCTATGCAAGCACAAGTGCAGAGAGGGTGGATGGGGCTTTCCGATGCAGAGGGCAGAAAAAGAGCAACAGAGGGGGTTTAGAGTGGGTGACGTAAAACAGCAATTGAGGGGAAAGAAAAGAAATTGTTCCCCTGCCTGCAGCAGATGAACTTAGACATAGTTACTAAAAGACTGAGAGAGCAAAAGTGACAGACAAACCGAAGAGACAGAAGAAGACAATTGACGCAATCGTGTGGGCCAGTGTGACTACATCGAATTCCTGGTAACATAAACAGAAGGATCGAGACCTCACATCAAGCTTCAAGTGACCATGATTGGTGTGTAAGCGAACAGACTTCATATGACTGCACAAGACTCTTCACACTGACAGAATCGAACTGAAACAACTTTTGACCACAGCAAGATGGGAGACGATAAATGCCAAAAATGTCCGAAAGGTGAGATTTTCATATCATTTGTGTACAAATGAACGATTTGAGAAGACCAGGGATTTGTTTAAATCATTAGTAACTTAGAAATACCTACACTCTTTTCACTATTGCGTGACAAATGTCAGTTTTTAGATTGCAACCTGTCTCATTCCTATGTTGTGTGTCCCAAATAACAGAGTTTCTGGAACAAAAAATTCCAAATTTTTTTCAGATACATTAGACATTCTGATTAAACCAGATCATATTAATTATATTTGGAGTTTCCGAAGAATTTTTGAGACTTACACAGATTCAACAACCGTTTGTTTATATGGGTTGATCTGTAACAAAAAATTATCCTTTTGTTTTGTAAGAAAAAAGAAGTTAAACGCTTAAATAACGGCTTACAGAGTTAGCAGGTACATTACATCTGGAAAAAATCCGGTATACCCTAATAGAAAAGGTTTTGTTATTTAAAAAAAGGTCCCCTTTTATTTGCTTTCTCCAAACCTGTGATTAATATGTTTACTATACATTTAGTACCTACTTTTACCATTCAATAGCACTGGTGGGTGGGTGGTAGGGGGAAAGCATGTTTATTGTTTTTGTTTAATTGTTATTTTTATAACTGTTGATTGTTGTTTTTCTTTTTTTATTGTCTAATTGGTAAAATGTAAGTTTTATGTTTATATATTTTTTAAAAAGTGTATTTACAAGTGAATGTTTGCTAAAATTTGATGGCATTGATGGTTCCATGAAGAACCTTTGACAGCTATGGAACCTTTGAATTGCACAAAAGGTTTTTGTACCCTGTAAACAGTTAACGGTTCAATTAATGTGTATTTTAACAGAAACTTTCAGTAGCTGATGATTTTGGGTGGGAGTTGAATTTTGAAATGCATTATGGAATGAACCTGATCTCTGTTATGACAACCCTAGATACAGCAATTGTACATTTTATGATACGAGTATAAAATGATATATTGTTTGGGTTGGTCAGGCACTATGGTTAAAAAAAAAACAGGAAATTAGCTTTCAGTTCTTTTTCTTTTATTTTACATGAGCTTTTAGACAATGTTATGAAAACAAAAAGCTTCTCAGATTAATAAAAGCTGAAAAAAAGGTTCTTGTTGTGTTAAGTGAAGTTTAACAAACTAATTTCGAGAGGAGCACGTGATATGATTGACTGCAGCTGGCCAATCATCTACATTCACTAGTTAGCCAATCAGATTAACCCCAACCCACTATGAGTAGCCTAGCTAGAACTACTCTCTTATCTTCGTTTTCCGAAGAAACCCCCCATCCACCCCTTCTCCTCCTTTCTTCCTTTACCACGGAGAGCTCTCGAGAACCACCTGATCTCGTACTCCCCTCATATGCTCTATGGACCAGGCGGGAGCCCTGGGCTCACCTATCTCCGAGCTCAGGGTTCTCTCCCGGGACAGCATGCCAAACCTGCTAACAGTTGTCAAACAATATCTAAGTGTGAACTCTTGAAATGTTATTTTTGGAACTCAGAATGGTTCTTCTTCAGTATTGCTGTGAAATCCCACTCTTGGAACCATGATTTTTAAGGCTGTACTATATTAATTACAGCAAATTTGCGTAATTATATGCAAAACTAAATGCTGATTCTAAGCAAAAAATGTTAACAAACTTTTCATTAGAACTGATCTGCTTTACTGCTGTGTTTTATGATAACATGAATTGGAGGCATTCGTCTTGTGTTCTGTGCTAATTTAATAAAACAACTTGCCATACAGCTGACTGGAAGGTATACAGTGTTTTTTTATGCAGCACATTGTTTTCATCAATGTCTAATTAACCCACTGCTATGTGCAGGAAATCCTGTAACCCGGCTAACAAAAGAGGGGTTCCTGGAAATAACGAATGAAACACTTGATAATCTTAATCTATTTGAAGTAATGACACATTAGGTGGGCTAAAAGTATTCCTGTATATGTGGAACAGTATAAAACACAGCAGACAGCTCAAACACAAAAGCATGCTAACTTTGAAACTATATAATTTAAAATGAACACAAAAAGTAATTGAGCATTTCTTGGCTCATTGGTGGATTAAGGATAAACAGGTTTTTCTGCTAAGACATGTTAGAACTTGAAAGCTAACTCTCTAAAAAGTATCTGTTGGTTTATATAATTAAAATCATTTGTTCAACTTGGTTTGGTTTTAATCTGCCACAAAAAAACATCAACATTATAATTTATTGTGTTTTTAAAAAAAAATAAAACTCAAAAGTGTTGAAGACATCTCTCAAATGCATGTTAAAGTTGCTTCATTAAAGAGATTAAAGTTCATCATTTACTCTCCCTTCACTTGTCACAAACCTGTTTGTCTTTATTAATTCTGTTGAACACAAAACAAGTTATTCTGAAGAAAGCTAGATACCGGTAACTATTGACTTCCATAGTATTTGTTTTTCCTACTATGGATGTTACTACCGGTTTTCATCTTTCTTCAAAATATTTTTGTGTTTAAAAGAAAAACTAAACTAATAAAGGTATGGAACCACTCGAGGGTGAGTAAATGGTGAGGATTTTTTTATTTATTTTGGGTGAACTACAGTATCCTTTTAAATAATATGTAAAAAAAACAGATTTTTACATCATAGGCTTTTTAAAGAATATATTTTTGATAACTTTGCTCTCTTTCTTTTTTAGGAAAATTTATGCGTGCCAAATGTAACTCATCACAAAGTACAGTGTGCGAAACCTGCCCCCATGATCAATTTATTGATGTGGAAAACAGTGTGACCGAGTGTCGGCCCTGCAGAAAGTGCACCAGCGGTAATTTCACATTCATTTACTATCTTTATGAATAATATAATCCCACATGTGTCTTTCAGGGAGTAATGTTTGTGCGTGTGTTTAACAGACAGCTATCTGGTGGTGGAAAAGGAGTGTCAGGCAGACAAAAACACTCAGTGCAAGTGTAAACCAGGATACTACTGTAAACACCCAACTGATAACAATTCTTATTGTGATCACTGCACTTCTGTCTCCAACTGTCCTCTGGGGCAAGGGGTTGCCATTCAGCGTAAGTTTTTAAACATTTTTAATGATGTGATACACATATTGCAATTCTTTTATGAAGAACTCATATTTTAAGAAGTAACTATTGGAAATAAAAGTGTTAACATATTGTAGCTGAAACTACAGTGTGTTTAAATCTGTACTTTTAAAATTAATTTGTATTTTAGTAATATAAATATATATTTAGGGCGACACCATGGCTCAGTGGTTAGCACTGTCGCCTCACAGCAATAAGGTCACTAGTTCGAGATCCCGGTAGGTCAATTGGCATTTTTGTGTGGAGTTTGCATGTTCTCCCTGTGTTTGCGTGGGTTTCCTCCGGGTGCTCCGGTTTCCCCCACAGTCCAAAGACATGCAGTAGAGGTGAATTGAATAAACGAAATTGGCCGTAGTGTGTGCTTGTGTGAATGAGAGGGTATGGATGTTTCCCAATACAGGGTTGCAGCTGGAAAAGCATCCACTGTGAAACATATGCTGGATAAGTTGGCGGTTCATTCTGCTGTGGCGATGACCCCCGATAAATAAAGGGACTGAATTTACTAGGCATGCTTATGAATAAAATGGTCATATTTGTTTTATTATATAAACATCCAATGAGGTTTCCTCCAAATTGTAGTAGAGATAGTCTACTTTATAGCAGGGGTCACCAAACATGTTCCTGGAGGGCCGGTGTCCTGCAGATTTTAGCTCCAACCCTACTCAAACACACCTAAGCAAGCTAATCAAGGTCTTACTAGATATACTTGAAACTTCCAGGTAGTTTTGTTGAGGCAAGTTGGAGCTAAACCCTGCAGGGACACCGGCCCTCCAGGACCAAGATTGGTGACCCCTGCTTCATAGTATATAATTATTTATTTATTGACTGATTGATTGAAAAGCTTTTTTAAGGGTAAATATGACATCCTTATATAGTATAATATATACATTGTATAATCTAATAGAACGCTTCTTAATCCCGGTCCTCGCACCAATAATCTGCATATTTCGCACGTCTCTCTTATTTAACCTATTAGAAGAGCTCTGTTCGGTGGCAATGTGGGTCAGTGGTTAGCACTGTCGCCTCACAGCAAGAAGGTCGCTGGTTTGAGTCCCAGCTGGGTCAGTTGGCATTTCTGTGTGGAGTTTGTATGATCTCCTCGTGTTCGCATAGGTTTCCTCCGGGTGCTCCGGTTTCCCCCACAGTCCAAACACATAAGTGAATTGAATAAACTAAATTGTCTGCAGTGTATGAGTGCATGTGTGAATGAGTGTGTATGGGTGTTTCCTAGTACTGGGTTGTGGCTGGAAGGGTATGTGTAAAACATATGCTGGAATAGTTTGCGGTTCATTCCGCTGTGGCAACCTCCAGCATATGTTTTACACAGCGGATGCCCCTCCAGCTGCAACCCATCACTGGGAAATACCCATTCACACTCATTCACACACATACACTACTGACAATTTAGCTTACCCAATTCACCTATACCACATGACTTTGGACTGTGGGGGAAACCGGAGCACCCGGAGAAAACTCACATGAACACTGGGAGAACATGCAAAATCAACACAGAAATGCCAACTGACGCAGCTGAGGCTCGAACCAGCTTGCTGTGAGGTGACAGCGCTACCCACTGCGCCACCGCGCTGCCCTTTAACAGACCATAAGAAATATTTGTTCACAGATTAAACAACAGCACTTCTTCTTACTAGAGAAGCATTAAGTGTGACATAATATAAATTCCATAATATAAATTCCTCCATAAATAAATACAACATAAATTCACATATCACAATCTAAAATGCCAGCTGAATGAAACATATGTTCCCATCGAACTGAAATCATGGAGGAATATCCTGTGGAGTCTACTTCGTAGGGCACTTGTTGTTAAATTAGGACAAATATCTAATGTGAAAAGAGAAACATACAAAATGTGCAGTGTGGTGGGCCGTGAGGACTGGGATTGAGAATCACTGATCTAATATCTCAAATGTGACTTTTGAAATCACTGAGCATAACGACTACAAATATGATCAGATTCATAAAGCAGGTAAACATTTAACAGCTTGCTGGCACTGAAACTGCTTCAATCAGTCTGTTTATAGTCAGTGTCATTCAAAGCTTTACAGTGCCTATAGAAAATCATCAAGCCTTTTAAATAATGACAATATTTATCATACAACCTGAAATCAAATCATATTTCAAATAACTTTTCCAGCCTTTGACATGTTCTTGTAGCCTTATCCTAATCTGTGTCTTTCTACAACGTTAGCTGAGTAAAGGTAAAGGTATATAGATTTTCACAGGGTGTGATGATTTTCTAGACACTGCATAAGCCATTTGGAGTGTAATTACTTTAAATGGAAAAATGAAACTAAATTAACACAACAATTTGTGAGCGTGTGAACATAATCATACACACTTTTGCCACAATATCCACAGTGACTCACATAATGACAATCAGTTAAGTTGCAGCATGCGTTAGTGGTTCTACCTGTAAGAAGATCAGTCGTGGTCTGAACCACTTCCGCAGTGTTTGGTCTGGAAAATTTGGCAGAGGGACCGCTGAATATCTGAAACTGTTTTGCAGACACACCCACAACTGACACTGTATGCAAACCCTGTCCTGAGGGCACCTACAGCGATAAGGTGGACAACTGGTCCAGCTGCAAAAATCACACAAGGTAAGGGTCAGTGATTAAATTCAGGAGTAAAAAATATTATTTACAACAGGATGTGCATTTTAATGTGTATTGAGCAAAAGTAGTTTGCTGCAGGACATAATTGAAACAACAAGAACAGTTCTTTTACACAATATTTACAATAGATACACAGGATAATGAGCAAAAACAAAAAAGTACATTAAAAAATAATTAAAAGAAATAAAAAGAAAAAAAATCAATCAGTATGAAAGATCTCATCATATTTACTCAAGAAGAAAGCACATTTCTTATCATCCATTAATCTAAGAGATTAAATTAAATGTTCTATTTCACATATAAGAAATCTATAAAAAATATTTGACTTTTTTTAAGGAACCTCTGTTTGTGAAAAGAAAATTTCCCAGCAAGTATAAGACAGTTCACAGTGGCTTTCAACAACTTGTTTTGGTTTACAAAATAACAAATAACATCCTTAAGGAGCAAATTACCACTCATATTAACCTTGGAAAAGCAATATGAACTTAAATCATTCCAAAACAGTGATGATACATTGCATTAAAAAAAACAAGTGACAAATGTCTTCACACTCATTCTTACAAAAGGTGCAAATATCAGTAACATCACAATATTTTAATGTGCACCTCTTTTATTTTATTAGTAATACAACATTTATATGGTAATAACCATGAGTTTTGTGACTGGGACAATTGACATATGAATTTATTATTGCATTCTTTACTAAGAATAGATTTTCCTCCTAGGCATAACTGTGACAATTGCTTGGAACCTGCCTCATAATCAAGAGCTGTTTTCATCTGACATACTGTAGTAATTAACTGGGTATAGCCTTTATAATTGACTTAAATTTCATGTAGCGGACAGGGAATTGATTAATTTTTATAAAACTTTATGAATAAAAAGATTTATAAAAAGATTCCCCTTACAATTAAAAAGATCAGAAACAAAATATTGTTTATAACCATTTATCCCCCAAAAAAGATTTATTATTTATGTTAATCGATGCATTATTCCATAAAATGGTTTTGTGGGGTGATAAGTTGTGGTTGTAAGTCAGTTTCCAGGCTAATAGAGCTTGTTGATGGAACTTAATTTAATAGGTAATTTATCAGTGGAGTAATTGCACTTCATTAAAAAGAAAGGCCACCAATGTTTTTAAATATATTGTTAGGAATAAAATACCAAGCAAACATTTCTTTAGCCAATTGATTTTAAATGTATTATTGGTGTCATCAAAATTTAAGACTTCAAGACCTCCCTCACTGCTTTTATTTGATAACACATATTTCTTCAATTTGTGAGGCTTATTATTCCAAATGAAATCAAGAAAAACTTTATCAATATTTTTAGAAGTATGATTATCTACTGCAAAAAAAATGCGTTCAGTTCAGTTCTTTGGTGCTGTATTGTAATATGCAGTTTATGAGTGACCAAAAAACATCTACGTTGGCTAGAATGACCAGGGGTTTTTGACTTAGCTTGCCTTGCCTGACCACATGCATTGATTTATTGCTTTATTAAATGACATTTAAAATCACAATTTAAATAAACAAATCTAAATATGTCTATTTATTTGTCCATTAATTGTTTATTTAAACTGTAATTTATTTATACACATTTTAATGCTTCAATTATTAAATTGATAATTTGATTCATTTTATTTGTAACCGGAACTGGTCCTCCATAATCACAATGGTATCAGTTGTTTAAGGCAAAAGCTAAGGTTTGACAAACCATTGGTTGTCAAAAAAGATCAGATTCCTAAATTACTTAAATATTTACCACAGAAATGGCTTTAATTGACCAATTTATTAGTCAATATGTTGTTCAAAGCTGTCTGCCATTTTCAGTGTAATCAATCTGAAAACTGGGTTAAAGACTCTGGGATGGGACAATTTTACGTAGTTTAATCACAATTTTAATAAATACGAAATCTAAAGCTTCATAAAACGTTGTGATTTAATTGTCACGTGAGCAATTAAAGCCTCAAAAGCACATGTTTAGGTTAGAAGACTAAAAAAGCAAAAAAAAAACATACACTAAAAAATAATGACTAAAACTCTTGTTGTGACGCTATTGCTAGAATCACATGCTTCTTACTCAATTATTACAGAACATTCAAGTTACAAAAACAACTTGTCTTCTGCTTAAATATTTCTTTAACAAGAAGTTTCTATTAACCAACTAACAGTAATCAGTTTTTGTAATGTATTACCTTTTTTTAATCCTCTTAATAAATTATGTAGACATGTTTTTGTTGCTAGTTCACGTTAACAAATATAGTTAAAAAAACATTAAAGCTTATTGATGGCTGTTAAATTTCTGTACATGTACACATTTTCCTTCTTAGACCTATAATGCCCCTTTTTCCGCCTCCCTCTACTTAGAGAATGAATAATAACTTTTATCTAATGAACCATTACCAGTTTCACGTAAATATGCATTTTATGTCATTCTCCCACTCAAAATATAACCGCATTAATTTACTTCCATTCAAAAAAAGAAAAAAAGAAAAGCTTGAAGATGTATATGTGGGAGGGTGGGTGGTTATCGCTTCCTTTCTCAACCTCTCGCACACAGTACAGAAATCATTTTTCTTTCCCTTTTCAAATACAGAATAGGGCTGCACAATATATCGTTTCAGCATTGATATCACAATGTGATCATTCACAAGTCACATCGCAGGATATGGAATGTTGAGTTTGTATTATAATTCATCATTTGCATGTGTTTTTGATGCCTGTGATAGTATAATGACCTTAAAAGCATTCAGGCATAATAAACTGTACCATTTGTGACTTTAACTACGATTCATTTTATTGAATTATTTTAGTTTTGTCATTCAGTTCCTGTACTTAAATACTTTTAGACTCGGAAAACACGATGAAACACTTTATTTCAATTGAATCTTTTTCTTGATTGTATTTATAGATAGTTATGCATGAAAATACAACACATGCAAATATAGAAATGCACTGCAAATAGCAAAGACCACATCAAAAATGTGTCAGGGGACCCTATAAACTTTCTAGATTGTTTATTAAAGTTTATGGAGATGCCCTCCCACTGCAGAATCATCCCAATCCATCTAACATTATAGATTCTTACCAAATAGAGATATTCAAATTATCTGGATATGAATTGTTTTCATATCGCAATTTAAAAAAATATCACAATGCTACATTTTTCCAATATTGTGCAGCCCTAATACAGAATATGCATGTATCAAGATATTATTATACTTATACACATTTTCCTTAGCTCAGTCTCTATATAACCCTCTTCTCTCATTTTACAGTTGTGATGATTTGGGTCGACAGGTGAAAAATCCCGGGACCAACATATCAGACGTTCAGTGTGGAGATTATAAATGTAATTTAAGTGAGTCTTTATGACAGTACTGGGGGAGGGAAAATATTTTTTTAGAAACTGCTAATTAATATTTTAATATTAAGTAAAACATGGAAAAGAAATAAATAAAATGTATTTCTTTGTTTTCCTTATCTCAGCTTGTTCTTGGGCCTTACCTGCTAGTCTATGGACAGGATTTGTGCTATCTGTCCTGGTTGTATTTCTAGTCCTGTATATAATTTACAGGAAAAACAAACGGCGGTCAAAATCATCAGGTAAGAAACCTGTTTACCTATCGTGATTTATCAATGAGTCTGCACTATGACTTACTATCTTACTAATTATTATCACTTCTATCATATATATTGACAAGAGTGTGAGAGATCACGCAATCTTGCAAGAGAAAGAGAAGTGATGTTACGCAAAATGGCCAAATATCATGTGTGTATTTCTTAACAAATTTAACGTGAATCATGGAAGTATAAAATGACATCATTTGAACGCTCTGAAGGCCTTCATTCTGAAGGGCCTGATGAAATGGCGTATTTAGAGGCTTTCTTTTGAAATGACTCTTCAAAATGTGGTTTAAGATGGTTCTTATGTAATGAAAATAAAATATGGTTCTGAAAATAAAATAGAGCATAGCACAGGTATACAAGATGATTTACAATATAATATAATAGCAATATAGGTATAAACAAATACACACTTTACATGTGTTTTATAGCGTTTTTGTTTACTAAAGTTAAAATATTTGTTGGCTGAACATATGACTCGGGTACATTTTAAGCATTTTCCATTCTTTTTCAGTAAACTGAATCTATTATAAATGTCAAATAATTGTAAATGCTTAAATTGATTTGAACCATTTGATCTGTTGCTTATTGTTGTTTAACCTATAAACATTATTATATAATATTATATTATAATATAATATTATTTGACTTATTTTAAACCACTAATAGAGTTCACATTATCCACCAATTAATGCTGTAGATGAAGATGCTAACCTCAAACCATATGGCATGTCTAAAACAGAAAATCCTACCTATTTTCATCATGCTATTGTTTTTATGTGATTGAGATATTCAAAATGTGTTATTAGTGAAAGTCTTTAAGTTAAGACTTTCTAAACAAAACTAAATACATATACAAACATTACTTTTAGGGATAACTTGGCATAATGTGTGGTATTATTCAAAACTGATTCATTAAACTTTTTGCTTTTGCAGAAAAATAAATGTACCCACAATTCTAGACAGTGTAATCCATTAAAGGGTTTGACTTCTGTCCCATGCAACCTTGTTTTTATGCCAGATCATTTTTCATTAATTCATTCAGTTTCATTCGACTTCGGTGGTTCATTCTACAGTGGAATGAACCGCCAACTAATCCAGCATATGTTTTACACAGTGGATGCACTTCCAGCTGCAACCCAGTACTGGGAAACATCCAAACACACTCATTCATAAACATACACTGCGGCCAATTTAATTTATTTATTTGACCTATAGCGCATGTCTTTGGACTGTGGGGGAAACCGGAGCACCCGGAGGAAACCCACGCAAACATGGGGAGAATATGCAAACTCCACACAGAAATGCTGATCATTTTTATGTTTATAATAAGAAACCAACAAACAGTAAAATAGCATTTTGCTATCTTTTCAGACAGTGATCTCAAGCATTTCCGCTAAACGGTCGAACACGGCAAGCTGATAAGTCTGATCTGTAGGTTTTGATCTAGGTTGATTTGTTCTTGATGATGGCGAGAATTTGGCATTGACGAATACACAAACAGGGTCATTTAGCAGTTACAGCAAATCTTATTGATGGGAAACTCCAAACGCTTTGGCTAATAAAACTAACATAATGCATTTAAACTCTACACATACCCACGCACAGAACACATAATGCTTTGCCAGTAATTGATGAATAAACTACCCTGAAATTGTTTAGAAATGAAGATAATCAGTCGATGTCCAACATCAGGATGTACACCACTTCAGAAAACTCACGCATGTTTGTACGATGTCTGCAGCTTTCTTCTTTGTGCACGAGATGCTTACGATTAAACTGCTGCTGGTAAACCACATCCTTTTCGTTCTACAAAAATGCTCACAAACTCATCAATACAGTTTAAACTGTGCAACAACCTCTCTTAAAAATGATCAGCCACATCTGCTGTCAGAAGTAAAACTGTAATTATACTGTAATTATTATAATTATACTGCAAAAAACTGTAATTGACGAGCAAATTTCTCACTTTTTTATTATTTAGAACTAATGCTTTGTTAAATGCAAAAACAAAATGTCAATAATAAATATCAGACATAAAGTAAAGTTAGTCATTACTAACATTTTGCATCTGTTTTCTCAGAGATTACCTTAAGCACAATCTCACCAGTGCTTCCTCCAGACATCCTGAAATACCCTGCTGACTGTGATGTGGAGAAATGTGCAGAACTTCACCATTGTCTCACACATATAGGTATTATTTTTATCCCTCAGGTTTTCCTTTGTTCATCTCAAAACATGTTCTCCTGTTCCCCAAACTCAACATCCTCTGTGGCTATTAGGCATGGGCTGGTATAAGTTTCTGGTTGTATGATAACCTTGGATAAAAATATAACGCTCTCACGGTATTGTAATTACTGCTCTAAAATAAGTTCTTTTTAAATCTCTGAGTAAAAAAAAAAAACTTGAACACAATATATTTTATTTTAGGAAAGATTTAAAGTATTTTGAAACAGTAAACATGTCAGTCTAAATAATTAGATCAATCATTGACTTCTGCTCTCTTCGTTAGATTTAAAAACACAGATTTCTTTACAACACATAAAAAATACATTTAAAAAACTTACATATAGCTTAGGAACAGTATAGCAAATAATTTTAGCCATTTTAAAACCGGTGAAACCAAAAATGAAAAGAAAGTCATCATTTATTCTTCCTCATGTGGTTTTTTTTCTTTCTTTTTTTTCTTTTGTTGAATATAAAAGATGTTTTGAAGAATGCTGATTTAAAAAAGTTTGAAAACGCTTTGAAACAAGTGAAGAATGAGTAAATGATGGCAGAATTTTCATTTTAAGGTGAAAATTAATTTAGCTTGTACCCACTAAGAAGAAATGTGAAGGTGCGTCTCAATGAAAAATATTTCTCAATATCTTATAAAAGCACCACCAGTGTTTGTCTGGCAGGTCTAAGTTTTGGCATACGCTTTTTAGGTGAATCTGAACTTCTTTTGCTATGTAACACACAAACCAGCTAAACACCAAATGTCTTTAATGAAAAGTCACCAAATGTTATCCCATTTATATAGCATATCCTAATGTGTTAATACAGTTAAAGGCATAGTTCACACACACATACAAACAAAAAATTTAATAAAATATTCTTTTTGAATGAACTATGCCTTTAATAAATGTCCTGTTCTTATTTACATATTTTCATATTACAGATGTGAGACATTCCAGCCTATTAATTCCCCTTCAACCTTCTGCTCTTAATCAAAACTGCTAAAATCCTAAAAATGCTGTCTGCCAAAATCACCATAAAATGTAAGCTATCAAAAATCCTCCAAAAAATGTGCAAACTGTAAACAGCTCTCTAAACACCCTCTACTAAACACCCTCTGGCTCAGTCACGTCCCATTAGCAACATTGAAAATGAAAATCCCCCAAAGTTATTACACATTAGACATTATTTACTCACCCTTCATGTGTTTAAAAATTTATTAAGTTTCTTTCTTCGGTTGAACAAAAATTAACATATTTTGAAGAATTGGAAAGTGGTAGCCATTGACTTTCCTGGTATTTTTTTTTCTTTTGGTTAATATGGAAGTCCATAGCTTACAGTTTCCAACATTCTTCAAAATAATCTATTTTGTGTTATACAGAAGAATAAAAATCATTAAGGTCTGATTCCACCACCATTTAGCATTAGTAAATGTTGTATAAACTCTCATCTTAATGTGAACTAGCAACAGGAAACATTACCATTAACCACGCATTTAATATTAGCAGCACTGCATCTTTAATAAGTGACCTGGAAATCTGTCACATTGACAGATTCTTCTTACCAAACATTCCCACAACACATGTTTAATGCAGTCAGGAGAGTTTCAAAATGAGCAATAGCAAATTTTATGATGACTTTGAGTATGGCTCTGTGTCACTCTTTAAATTATTATGAAGTTTCCTTTGACTTCTGATCTTATCAAGGAAAGGTACAAACCACACATGTCGTCTGTCACTGCTTGTCAAAGTACCTAGCAGTGTTGAGCAGTTCTAGCCTCCCACACTTTCCTCCTGCGCTTAATTTGGTGTCTTTGATGTCTCTGCTAAACATGGGGTCTGAATCACGTACTGTCATAATATGACAACACTAGTTTCCGGTTTTTTTTACAGTAAGCAGTTATTCTGGTCTTATCTAATACGCCTAATTTACAAGAAGTCAGATTACAACTGACCTGGGCATATTCAAATCACAATTATAATTTATTTATATTTAAAGAATTTGTATATTCATAAACAGTTAGTTTAGGCTTGTTTTATATGACAACGATTTTCTAGTTGAATATATTTTATATTTATGATGGGATTCCAGAGCAGAATTTTATAAGGCCAACAAAGCAAGCATTGTTTTGTGTTTAACATACGTCTATAAGACATCTTGGTTAAAACTAGATTAATTTTGTCTAAATTTAGGCTGTCATTGAAAATCTAATAGATGTCTAACAACATAAATAAATGAATACACTTGTGAAGTCTATCTAATCTGTTTATTTGATGACTAATCTATTTGAGACATCTATTAGACGTCTAATAAACATCTATTATTGCTTATTAGGAATCCTCCAGACTTCTGTTGGCACAATATCCTTCAGAAATGTTTACAAAAGTTACAAAGAAGAGAAGAATTAATTTAAAACACAATGAAACTAAATATTGGAGTACACTTCAGAAGAAAATTCTAATGTGTGAAATGTACTAGCAATCTCTGAGTGTAGTTTCTCTTTATGAGTCTTTATGAATTGTAATATTTAAACAATCCATATTATCCGTTCAAAAAGCACACAGGTCATTACTTACATGTTGAATCAGCTAATTAATTATTTTCTGCTTCTATTTTGACTCAGAAAATTACCCAGACCTGGATGGCAGCATACAGAGTGATGGAGCTAAACCATTGATGACAATGTCACCAAAATACAGTCAATCGACTGCTGCAGGTGAATATGCAGACAGCATTATGAAGTACTCCATCTGTCAGTCGGAGCCGCAGGAATCTGAATGGACTGATTAACTTTGGCAATGTAGCTCACTATTAACCTGACAAGTGTCTGTGCTATCAACTGTTTTTTTTTTTTTTTTTTCATTTGATCAGTGTTCTGCTTAATTGCAGTCTGGTTGAATATGTGTGTAAATAACTAGATTTTTATTTTTATATATTTTGTAATGTATAAACATGAATATTCAACAAAACCCCAAGTGAACGAAATTCTAGTTGCTCTTTGCTGAGGTAAAAACTAAAGTATACGACAGTATTTATGGCAATTTTCAGTTCACCATAGTTAATACACAGTACGCTGTAGCATTCATTAACATTGGGTAGTAAATACTACACAGTTGAATTGTAGTATAAATTAATTTACTATAGTATTTTTTCATGTGGGTAGACTAATGTTGTCCTAAGATGCTTGTTGTTTTTATGTTTCAAACTATCATTTCAATAAACTTTTGGTATTTTCAATAACCTCGTGATGATTGTGTGCTAACAAATCTTACCGGAAGTTGACGCCATAGTAGAAGCAAGTTTTTCTCTGCTCAACTTGATATTCGCGGCTCTGTCAGACTAAGTCGACAAGGAAGTAAAACATGTGCCAGATTCCAGTCAACAGACATCAGTCTTGTCAGCTTGCCTTGTCCTCTACCGGTAAAACCGCGCTTTACTTATTATTACGCCCCAGTAGTTTACTGTTACTCGTCCATTGCCGCCCCTCGGTGGTAAGTGGGGATAATGCATTGCATTTGCACAGTTCTGCTTGAAAGGACAGTTCTATGGTTACCGGTTTACAACTTTCTTTAAAGGTTCAAGAAACCCCCGAGTACTTTTTTGAGATTTTAACAGATTTGATAGTGTTGAGTATCAATTAAGACAATATTTGCACCTGTTAGCCTTTAAATGAGGGGGAAACTGGAAAAGTTTGGGCTTTTGTCAGATAATTTCATCTTCATTTGTGTTCAAGAGAA
The DNA here is from genome assembly GCF_903798145.1 of Danio aesculapii. Taxonomy (NCBI): domain Eukaryota; kingdom Metazoa; phylum Chordata; class Actinopteri; order Cypriniformes; family Danionidae; genus Danio; species Danio aesculapii. The sequence continues at coordinate 24,740,813 of NC_079450.1, read as the reverse complement.
GAAAATAAAAAGCCTACTCAAAAAGTTTATTGGAACATGTCATGGCCATGGGTGAGTAAATGACGACAGAATTTAACATTTTGAGTGAATTATCCCTTTAAGCCTTCAAGAGTTTTTCGCATATACTGTGTATCTATGATTTTATATATTTTTAAAACCCTTTGTTTTGATAGGTTCCAGTTTTTTCATTCATTTATTTTCCTTCGGCTTAGTCCCTTTATTCATCAGGGGTATTGCCACACCGGAATGAACCACCAACTTATCCAGCATGTTTTACACAGTGAATGCCCTTTAATGCTTTAACCCAGCACTGGGAAAATAGGTTCCAATTATTTGTTTAAAATAAAAATAATAAAAAAAATTATATAAAAAAAAACAGGAATCTTGTGAAATTTTGTTACAATGTAAAAACTGTTTGAATATATTTAGGACTTGACATGTGCAAGGACCCTATTGGAATACCTCTGTTTATTAGGGCCTAAGCCATATGGACAAAGGGCCCTATTGTTCTTCTGAGATTTTTTTTCATGATTATCTTAGCTTAGGGTTAGCTCAAAAATTGGCACACACTTTGAGTCTGAGGTCATGCAGGCCTAGCAGAAGTTCACATGCGGGGTCATGTTAAGCATGGTTAAAGGACCTCGTTAAGAAAATAAGAACCATTGACTGAGAACCAGTACAAATTGTTAATAATAGAGAAAGAATGATAAGAAGATTTCTGAAGTACCATGTGACACTGAAGCCTGGAGTAATGACGCTGAAAAAGAAACATTTGTAAATTCATTATTAAAGTTATTTTAAATGACATTTTACAATACTACTGTAACATAAACGAGCTGGACTATGGAGTTGAGGATACACGTGCAGTTTAAGAACAGTAGGCAGGCAGGTCAAAACAAACAGATCCATAGAGAGAAATCCGGAAGAGTTGTCAGGTAAGCAGATAGACAAAGAAAGGCAGCAGGCAAAATAAACAATAAAACAAGCCAAGGGTCAAACACAAATAGACTAGACACTGGAAATGCTTACAATTGTTACAGGGTATAAACCAAACAAGACTCAGCAATGTGAGCGTCAAACTGAGCAGTTTATATAGTCTGAGTGATCAGTTGTTGAGCAGCTCCCGGCTGTGTGTGTGTAGTCAAAGGTAAACCAGAACAGATGTGAGTGTGTTTGGTGCCTGAAGGGAGTTGTAGTTCATATGGTCACAAAATTGTAATCCCAGTGATAATGCATGTTTTCCAGCGATCTGCAAAGCCTAAAACGCTGGTGATTGCGACAACTACCAAGTTTTTTCTAAAACTTAAAATATACCAAAAAAGAAAAAAGACAAGATAAACAAATAAAAATAATTATTATTATTGTGTTTGGTGACTTAAAAACAGTCTACTAGAAGGATTAAATGCTTGGTTCCATCATTGCTGCTTGCAGCTACATTTAAAAATGTAATTTATTCATGTGATAGCAAATCAATGTGATGGCAGTTGTTTTCAGTCACATGATAATTCAGAAATCCTTCTACTCATTTGTTGCTCAAGAAACATTTCTTTTTATTATCGATGTTGAAATCCATTTTATTTTCATAATTATTCAATAAATAAAAAAGCTGCATTTATTTAAAACAAAAATGTAACAACTGTCTTATGTAAAGATGATAACCACACACACTCACTTACAGAGAAGTGTTATCCTATTCACATAATTGTATGTCCTTTTTATGCATCTCATATGGTGTGGATGTGTGCTCGTTTAATTTTCATTAACAAATGTCTTTACGGTCACTTTTAATCAATGCAATGCATCCTTACAACATAAAAATGATGTTTTCAAAATAAAAATAAAACTCAAACTGTTAAACATACAAAAAACATGAGGAACATGTACATCATGAAGGAACTAAGTTAACTTACTAGTTTTTACAAATTTAAGTGGACTTGACATAAAATTAAGGTGTCCATCAAAAAAACTCAAGAGTTGAATTGTTTTAGCTCATTTTAAATAAGTAGTTTTTGAGTGCAGCTGTATATGTGTTATTTTGTTGCTATTGGTATTCCTCAAGTCAGATATACAAAGAGAATAAGTAAGAGAAGCATTCAGACAACAGGATGAATATAAATGGTTGTATTTTAGAGTGGACAAATAAAATGACATGACATTAATTTCAGACCTTACAAATTATGACATTTTTAGACAATGTTTGACAACTGCTAATTAATCACAACTTGATTACTTCATAATAATTTTGCCAAATCCAGTAGCAGGTTACTGGACATTAAATACAATGAACAACCACTGTCTGTTTTAATGACTTCTTCAACTTACTGTAAACAACTGCAGAACACAATTTTCAGGTGCCATTTTTCAGATACACATTTTATAATAGTACCATTGATGAATGTTCACACAGAGTGCTGCTGTCGTGCTCACATTTTGGTTTGATCACAACTCCAAGTGGAAAACTGAAACATCATGGAGCGGTGGCCAATTTCTTCATTTGTGGTCTTTATTTAAATACAATTTGTTGTGAATCAGGGACAAAAAAAAAAAAAAAACGATGGCGATCCAGCCTTTTTTGAGCCATGAGCTCAAAGAATACACTCAGCTCAAAACCCCCCAGCAACGGCCCCTCTGTTTCTCTCTCTTCATCCTCACTCAGTCTTCTTAAAGACTTGTTTGGCAGTGACACCCTGAGCCCTCAGCTCCTGCAGAGAGACAGAGAGTATAATGAAATGAAGATTGTGAGAGATTCAGAGGAGCGGCCTAGTGGTTACAGCGTCAATCTGGATTAATGCAATAAATAAGACATTCAGAGAAGATTTTCTCACCATTGTGCTTGTGAATACAGCTTTGAATCCCATGTTAGACCATGAGAACTATACTATTCCTAAAATGAATGTACTGTCTGTTTAGAAGAAAAAAAAACTGCTGAAATAAACAATGAAAAAGAAGTGCATTTTGAAATGATTAAAAAGTGGGGTTTTGCATTTTACGCTCATCCATCATTGAATCAGTCATCTGCACATCAATAACTGTCTGGTTCAGCTCAACTACTAAATACAATCTCCAAAGACTACGTCGAATAGTTCGGACTGCTGAGCGAATCACTAGTACAACCCTTCCTACTTCCCAAGATCTGTACTTATCCAGAGCGAGCAAAAGGGCTGCCAAAATCACTCTGGACCCCTCACACCCAGCACACTGCCTCTTTGAACTTTTACCTTCTGGTCGACGCTACAGAGCACTGCGCACCAGAACAGCCCGACACAGAAACAGTTTATTCCCTCAGGCAATCCATCCCATGAACACTTTATGATAATAATTGTGGAACCAACATCACTACTTGCTATACACTTTTATACACATATACACTTATTTAACAACACACTTTACATGCCAATTTGCACATAACAGCTGCACATATAACATTGTACATAGTAATATATTTGCATTCACTACTTACTTCTATTTTAAAATATATTTATTATCTGTTTTTTGTCCTGTCTCTGTAATCCTGTTGCACTGTAGAAGCTCTGTCGCGCAAACAAATTCCTCGTATGTGTGAACATACCTGGCAATAAAGCTCTTTCTGATTCTGATTCATCAAGACTGCGTTTATTCAATAGAAATACAATACAAACATTCAGATTGTGAAATACCACATGATCCCTCAGTAATCATTCTACTTCTGCTGATTTGCAGGTTAATAAGCATCTCTGGTTATAAACGTTGGAAAAAGATGATAAATGTTATTTTACATAAAAAAAAAATCAATATTCTTTAAAAAAGAACAATATTTATTTGAAATAGTTTGAACATGTATTGTATATTTTGATTAATGTAAAGTGTCCTTGCTACATAAAATGTCTTAAAAAAAACTAAATACTAGCCTCAAACTGGTAAATAGCACTGAAATTACACTCATAAGCTTTGTTTATAAGTGTCACTTTTCTCACAACTTTTATAATGACCACAGTGGAAAACAATATGAATGAAAAGACAAAAGTAAAAGACATTAATTAACATGGAAAAAATATTTACATTAGGTAAGCCTAATAAAGGCACAACACGTAAGATTTTTCATTGAAGTACCCTTATATATTTATGCAATTATGTTTTTAAGAATGTTCAGATCCACAGAAATAAGCAGTATTAACTTGCGTCACAAACTGTGTCCTGTGTCACCATAATAATGATAACATACACAATAGATTTCTTGTTTGGTTTTATAGAAAACAAAGAAACACCAAGTGAAGTTTATTTATAAACTAATTTCGAGAGGATCATGTGCTTCTGATTGACCACAGCCGGTCCCGCATTAGCTAATCATTATCCTCCAATTATATGATTCCTAAGTCACTATAAATAACCACAGTCTTCATTCCACAACTATCTTCATCTGGAAGAAACCCTCCTTCCTCCCCTCCCCTCTCCCTTTTCACCCAGATTGGGTGGTACGGTGGCCCAGTGGTTAGCACTGTTGCCCCACAGCAAGAACACCACCTGCTCTGGTCCTTGCCGGGCCAGTTGACGTTTCTGTGTGGAGTTTGCATGTTCTCCCCGGGTTCCCCTGTTTCCTCCCACTGTCCAAAGACATGCATCATATGTAAACAGACTAAAGCAAACTGACACTATTGTCTAGCTCCCAGCATCAGTATTTTTCCTTCTCAAAAGGAGTTCACCTTAGCCACATCAGCCGGGGAGTTTTTGACATCTACCTGAGCTTAATCTCCCCTCTTGCCCTGCGAACGGGAGGGAGCTCTGGGCTCAAGGATTCCTTGAACTCAGGGCTCTCTCCCAAGACAGCATGCCAAACAAACTTGTTGTAAATCATCAGCTAAGTGTGAACTCTTGAAATATACTTTAACCCTCTGTGGTCTACTCTGTAGCCAGCGATACGAGCCATTTTTGTTAAATGCAAAAAAAGTGCAAACAAAACTCAGAGTACTCTACTTTTGGTATACATATTTAAAAACTCTAAAGTGTTTTTATTACTCGTGTACATCTATAATAAAATCAAAGTGTGTTTTTTTTTGTAAAATAATGTTTTTTTTTAAATATGCATGTCTGCTGTCACTTTCTCTCATTGAAGTCTGATTTAAAACTGAAAATGAACTGTAACTTCAACAAACCTGAAACATGAGTCTGCTGAAAGCTAAGAATGTCAAATTTTAAATAATGTATCTCAATTCTAAAACAAATATTCTCAGTTTATCTAATCTGTATTAAAGCAAGGATAGTCATTATTTATAGTCATTCAACTATAACTACATGTGAATGGTTGCATTTTGAGAACCAAATTGATTCGGTAGAGGACATAAATCAAGATAATCAAGTTATTTTATATTATATGATACTTTATGGATAATAAAAAAAAACTTAATTTTGCAAACGGTATTTTATCTAGCTTTAATCAGCATTTTACAAGTATACTTCATGTAAATCATGATAGAGATATGTTGTGCTTTTTATTAGAACCTTAAAATGCATTTATTATGATAAAAAAGTGGAGCATGATCACATTCGGAAGTGGTTGACTAGAATATTAAAGCTCGACTGCTTTCATGCCACATCATACTCGCCTCTCATCACCAGCAACTGCTTCAGTGGTCTCATTTCACTTAAATGGCTTTCATCCTTTCATCCAACCATGGTAATAATACGTTTTTAATACTTTAACTAACCCATGATTTCTGTCTCATAGGATGTAATGAAGACGACAACTTCCATTAGTCACGCTGTCACCAAACTACTTTTTTTTAAATGATTTGTTGTAAATAGGCGCCCTCTAGTGGCGAAACTTAAGTTGAAAAGCTATCATTAAAACATTAAAGGAAGTATATTTGATTGAATGTAGCTCAGTTTTGGACTCCACTCCCATATTTTTCTTTTACTAAAAAAACCCTTATAGATTTTTTTTGTCTTGTTTTACATTCAACTTTACAAAGTTCTCTAGAAACATAGGCCTACTGTATGTAAAAGCAGTTTTCCTGAATAATATTTACCAAATGGAGGATGTTTCCTTCTAACCAATGTGTCCAGCCTCTTCCCTCTTTCTCTCCTCGCTGCACGCAGATCAATTTATCACCGTCCCAGTCCACCGTAGTCTGAAACATATGGAGATCATTATCCATTAGCACCACACATACGACCCTTTCCCACAGCGCTTTTCTTTGTCTGGCTTTTGTTACTTTTAAAGGGGCCTGAGTTGCTCACCAATACATTACAATACAAAATAGATAGTGTATAAAAAAGAGCCCAACACACTTGGCACTTTCGCCCATCGACTGGCCCCAGGTCCTCAGTGAACTCCTGCCCTAAAGTGAAGTCCATGTCGAAGTTCTTAAAAGTGGTTACAGTCTTGATCTTCATCCTGCCGGTGTTCACATCATGTTCAATGTGTTTGCTGGGTTTCAGAATGCAGACTACCTTCCTCAATGCATAATTAACATCTGAAGAGGAGACAAAGAGAGATTAAGAAAGAAAGAAAAAAGAAAGAAAGAAGGAAAGTTAAAATTAAATCATTTACATAACCTCCAATTATATTTATTGCAGTAATTAAATGAAAAGGGTTTGGTTTGATTTGGATTGAAACTTTTGTTTCAACAGTATTTTCATAATACTTATAGATAAGGCTGGGCGATTAATAGAAAAAATAATCTAAATCGACATTTAGAGCTTATAATCGATATAATTTTTCCCGGTAAATTTTTTCAATTACTTTCTCTACCACATGTGGAGTCACATGACTCCGCTCTGTTAAGGCTGATTTATACTTCTGCATTGGTCCATGGTTCATGGGTATGGTCCGGCGCAGCCTTCGCGGGGTCGCATACCCATGTACTTCTTAAAAAATGTAACTACACATCGCACTACATTGACGATAATTGTGAGTTGCGGCAGAGATGCCTTGAAGCAGCATATTTTTACAATAAAATTATTATTTACATGAAAATATTTGTTTACAGAATATTCAAGAAATTCACTGTTTAAAATATTATTTACAGAATATACAAGAGTTTTTTATTTAGAAGAGATACTGCTTATTTATTACTTTTGAAAACATTAAAAATAATACATTTTGTTTCTAAAAAAAAGTGCAAGTTATTTATTTTCACTTTTTTATAAGAAAAAAGTGACTGCTCGTTTTAGGCAATGTGTTAATTTCAACATTGATGTTCGATAAATACTAAAAAGAAGTAGTAGATAGTGTGTTTCCTTCAATTACTTTAACATCACATAATGCACCCTTCATACAAAAATCTCTCACTTGTAATATGTGAGCCTATTTACTGTACAACGCCTGTCAGTGAACTAAAAATTAAATAAATAAATAAAATAATCGTTCATTAATCCTAATCGAGTTAAAATGTTTAATTAATCGAGATTTTGATATTAGGTCAAATCGCTCAGCCCTACTTCTAGATGCTTATATAAAAATTATTAAAATTAACTTTGATTAATACTTACATCAAACACCTATATACACTTTTAACACTTACATTAATTTTATAGCACCATTTTTTGTGTACAGAGTCTCCAAATATTTAAAATTAAGAGACTACTTTTAAACTCTTCAAAACGATGTGTTCAGAATGTTAACCCCATGTTTAAAGAATGCAAAACAGTTACTCCACTTTTAAAGCTCACTTTTGAAAAGCGCCACCTGCAGGACTTGATGGTTAGGGGATATGCAACGTCAATGTTTTATTCTGCAAAGGTCTGATAACATTTCTTACCAATTTCAAATAAAATGTACTGTCAGATAGACTATTTTTTAGTTCAGAATAACTAAAGTATTTTTTTTTTATTATTCTATATAATAATACAGGGTCCGCGTGCTCCGGTTTCCTTCACAAGTCCAAAAACATGTGCTATAGGTGAATTGGGTAAGCTAAAATTGTCCGTAGTGTATGTGTGTTATAATTTGTTATTTCTTAGCCAGAAGTTTTAAATAAAACAAGCAAAGCATGCATACACATTTTACAATAAAACATACAGCATATTTTTAAAAAATCTTTAAAAGCTATGATAGACTAAATGTATGCACAACAGTCTGTCCAGGTAAGTGCCCTCACCATATTTGGACTATAAATACACAGAAAACTTTTAAACAGATATTATTGTAAGGACGATAATTAAATCATATTGTAAATAGAGTTCAAAATAGAGTTGTGTTGAGTTCTATAGAGATGGATTGTTAGTGATTGGATGCGTGTTGGGTAACTTTACATGGACTAAGGAAAATTAAGACCCATTTATAATTATTAAAGACTTACAAGACAACATTTCAGTGAATTTAAGACTTTTTAAGGCCTGAGATTTAGTTTTAGAAATTTAAGACATTTTAAGACTTTTTAAGACCCCACCCTGTAAAAATGGAATCTGTTTTAATTATTCTATATTATAATTAGGTCTGCACGATAATGGAAAATCTAACATTCCTATATTTTTTTATTTTGTGATATATATTGCGACGTGAATACAATTTCACTAGATGTATTGAATAACTAGTTGGAAATCATTTATCGTTTTAGATTGATTGGCATGATTTTGAAGAAGAGTGCATATGCATAAAATATAAGAAACAACCTACAAGCATAAATTCAATAAAGAAAAAGAAACAAATTATATAAACTGCGTTTTTTATTTTTCTGAGGAGACAAACTGTATTCAGGTATACAGTAATTAAATAATCCAATGTAAAATAATACTGCATGGTCTTCATTTTATAAACAATTCAATAAAATGTATCGTTATTAATTTGTCAAAGTTAAAAATAGTACAATTTCTTAGGGCTGAATGCTTTTAAAACCCTCATACAGTCACAGGCTTCAAAAAGCACTTGTGAAATGACAAATTATAATCCAAACTCAACATTGCGTATACTCTCGAATGTGATTCTTGCGAATGTGATTCTTGTGAATGTTCACATTGCGATATTGATGCTGAAGCAATATGTTGTGCAGCCCTAATTATAATGAATTATTATGATATAGAAATGCTATCTTTCTACATTATATTTCTTCCTTAGAGTCAGTCTGAATCATCTTTTTTTTTATAATAAATCATAATGACCTCAATTCCAACTAACTGATTCAGTGATAAGGTTGCAATGGTTAACTATTGGTTAACACTGAAGGAAAAGAGTATCAGTCAAAAATAACTTGCTATTCACTTAAAGGGATAGTTCACACAAAAATGTTTATTTCATAAGCATTTATTCAAGAAAGAAAGACAATTAAATCATTTACATAACCTCCAATTATATTTATTGTCGTAATTAATGGTAAATAAAAATGTTTTGGTTTGGATTCAAACTTTTGTTTTAACAATATTTTCATAATACTTATAAATATTTATATAAAAATTATTAAGATTAACTTTAATAAACACTTATATAAAACACTTATATACACTTTTAACGCTTAAATTAATTTATTCAAACTCAAGTGGTTCTTAACTTTTATGAATTTCTTTCAAAGGAAGGTATTCTGAAGAATGTTGGGGAAAAACAACCATCGATTTCTATTGACTAGTATTTATTTGTTTTTGTTTTTTTGTTCCTACCCACTGAGGCTGCTTTTTTCCCCCAACATTTTTCAGAATTTCTTCTTTTGTGCTCAACAGAAGAATGAAACTCAAAAAGGTTTGGAACAAATGAGTAAACGATGACAGATTTTTTTCTGTTCAAAATTCAGACATGTTGAATATAAAAAGATGCTATGATCTCGTTTAGTCTTTCTTCCCCAGGGCAAGATGATAGACTGAATTTCATTAAACCCAGATTAAAGAAGACATCATCATCACCATCATCGGGTTCACAGTGAGGTGAGGACAGGAGGAAAAAAGCAAATCACAGTCAACACAAGCATCAGGTTTCAATCAGAGTCACTGTGGCTCGACATGAATCCGCTACTAATTAAACTAAGAGAGAAAAAATATATAAAAAACATTTCTTCTTACCCAAAGCCGCCAGATATTCTTCAAAATTATCCTGAGAAATCATGTTGTAAACACCAGTGTAATTAGGTTTGGACATTTTCTCTTTCTTTCTTTTTTCCTTTTGTTTCGAATCGACTAGAATGCAGCTAAACTTTCTGTGATTTAGGGCTAGTGTGCTCACTGTTCCTCTGGGTATCTTTCTGATCTCTTTCCGTGTTACCAGGCAGCTCTATCTCATTTTACACTGGTTAATTTGGTTAAATTATCGCGCGATTAAAACCTTTTCCTACTAGCAGCACGCGAGGTGTGGAGAGCAGAATCGGCGGCTCGGTGTTTCCGAGAGTTTATTCCGTGATGTTCCGCTGCACAATGAGCTGCACGAATGGTCTCCGGTTCGTCCTCCGTAAGTAAAGCAAAAAGCAGCGATGACTCCTCCCAAAGAAGATCACTTAATCTGGACCGAGCCAAATCCAACCTCCCGAGCCCCAGTTTGTGAATGCGCTCCTCGGGTTTTAGAGGAGGTGCTACAGGTGGACGGAGCAAAGTTTCTTTTTCCTGAGGCTTTGTTAGATTTTACACTAAACATATAAAATGCTTGCATGAGTAATTAGTTATTGTTAATGTACCCCTTTTATAATGTGCACATTAGGCGTGTTCTCGTTAAATTTGCAAATACAGACCTACAGGCAGTGTCAGAAAAGAAAGCAGTTATATAATGTGATCTGTGACTGTTTTGTCAAAAAGGTATATTAACACAGTTACATAAACCATATGCAATCTATTTTTTTTTTCTTCAAATGATCTGTCTTACAAATTTACATAATTGAAAACAGTTGAAAGTTCTTAATTCATGAAATCTCACATCTGAGAAATCACATCTGGTACATATTTAAATCAAGATTTATTTAATACATAAAATAACTCAAATTAAACTGACATTTTCACAAAAACCATAAAGGCATGTTTAAAATATTAATAATAGACCATACTATGGTGGCCGAGAGAGCTTAACATGTTGCAATTTTAAGAAAACAGGTGCAATTACAAAAAACACATGCAAATTAAGAATATATCTTTATCAGTTTGACAGCAAATGTTCTGCAAATCCTCATAACGCATACACACGCTGCACTTTCACACAACGCAAACAAATTAATAAAATGCGCTGCATTTTCTCACAACACAAACAATTTACGAAAACATGCTGCATTTTCTCACACTTGCAAAAGCAACGGAACACAATAGAAATGTTTCAAGAGTACATAAAAACGTAACAGGCGCCGCTGTTCCGATCTTTGAAAGATCTTTATTTATTTTAACATCCTGGTTCCCTTGTCTTTTGTATATTATTAGCCTAAATAACCATAACCTAAACAGATAAATCTGGTCAGTTACATTTTAGGGTCTTCTTGAAACATTTCTCTTGTGGTCCCTGCTATTTAAAAGTGTTGTGAGAAAATGCAGAGCATTTTTGTAAATTGTTTGCATTGTAAATGTCAATTTTATTTATATAGCACTATTAAACACAACCAGAGGTGACCAATGTGCTGCACATTACACATTACAACAAAGAAAAATATACAATTATAGCTATAATGGACAATTTTCAACCTAGATTTAAAAACAGATCTAATACAGAGGGACAGAGCATTCCACAACCTAGGGCCAGCTACTGCAAAGGCACGGTCACCTCTGCATTTCGGCCTCAACTTTTCGGATACATAACAATCTCTGGTTAGATGACCGAAGAGACCGACCGGGCTGATGCTCAATCAACATATCTGACAGATAAGAATGTGCCAGGCCATTTAGAGGTTTAAAAACCAAGACAAATTTAAAGGCAGAAAATGCCTTAAAAAAAACGTGAGAAAATGCAGCGCGTTTTATTAATTTGTTTGCACTGTGAGAAAATGCAGCATGTTTTTTTAAATGTGTATGCGTTATGAGGATTTGCAATGTGCTGTCAAATGGATTAAGATCTTTTCCTAATTCTCTGGTGTTTTTTGTAATTGCACGATTTTTCTTAAATTGTATAACGTTAAGCTCTCTCGGCCACCTTACCTAACATATCAAAACGAATAACAGAAGTGCTAGATGATTCTAGAGAATATTAAAATGAACAATGCAAACATGTAAATAAAAATCTAATTGAATCCCTATGATGGGGCAATAGTTAAATTATTTTGTATTTTAAGAGAACATGGCAAGGCACCACAAAAACACACACAACAAAAAATTAGAATCACTGAATCTAATAATTTTTGCTTGGGTTTTAGTACGAAGGGTTAAAAAAACCGAATATGAATTCACTTTTGGTAGTTATGATCAAGACTGAAGTCAAAAAATAAATATATAATCTGTCAGTAAAAGCAGAAAAATCTAAAAAGTCTAAATCTGTATTCATTGTTCTGTTGCTCATGTGGTGCTCTGTAACGCTCTTTCATTTCTCCTAATGTTTCTCCTGCTGTGCCTCGGTGTTAACTGGGGTCAGTGCTATATGGGGTCCAGTGATCAAGGGCTATGTTTGACCCCGATGTGTATGTGAATGAGAGGTTCCCTCTCACTGGCTTCAGGCCAGAGTCTGTGCATATCATCTCTCCAGGACACCAGTCTTTCCATTCAGCCTTACAATAACATCCCAGAAAATTTAACTTTCTATGCAAACACACCTCTATTTTATTACAGCAAATAAAGAGAAAGGCCAGGGAGAACTCTGGAAAGGACTTTTATTAAAGCTGAGAACAAATGGATGTTTTATTATGATTACAATCTTTTTTTTTTACTTAACACTTTTTGATACTAAATATATAAAAATTAACAAACACACTAAAACAGGCAGATTTGTTTGGTAATCTTTGTAAAAGCCTTGGCTCAGTTTTCTTTTTAAACAGTTTGACTGTAAAACACCTGAAAACGTACTTTAAAATAAGCTGTACAACAAAGAAGCGCAATTTAATTGAATCTTTTTTCTGTTATTTTTATCGTTTCCTAACAGATCCACCACCCTTCTTCTCTTCAGATTTCTGCTTTTTGACGTCTTTCTTTCCCTTTGCACCCAGATTCTCATAAACATCATCATTTTTTCTGAAAAAAAAAGAATATAACTGGTTAGTCGCTAATCTAGAGTAATTATTATTATTATAATATATCAAACAAAATTTTAAATAAAAAATAAAGACATTTAAAAACAAATATGTATATATATATTATTATAATTTTTTTTTTTTTTTTTTTCCCGATTTAAAAATGTTTTAATTTGTATAATAATTAATAAAAAAAAAATTCAAAAGTAAAGCTAGAATCATTAAAGACAACAAAAACAAAAGGAAACAAGCAGCGATGAAAGGGACCTCGCACCCGGGCTCACCACCATCCGGTGGCCTTAGGATGACAGAGAATAGTGAACAATAATAATTTAAGCTGATATATATATTAAAAAAACTGCCAAATTCACAGATTTCTGCCAAACTTCCTTTTGTCAGCAGGTGGCGCTATGACTATAACCTAATATTTGTATGTAGATGTCTTCAGGAGAGGAATCTCATGAAACGTGAATTTTCAGGCAGATCGGACATTGTGTGGCTGAGTTGTAAGTACTTCCTCCTCCATGGCGATACGCTGAACTTCGTCAGTCCGCCACATGCAACCCCTTGGACGAAAAAAGATCTCCGCAATTTAACATCGCCAAGGCCTTTAGATAACAATACCCAATTTAGGTGTTGACCTGATAAAATCCCTAAGAGGAGTTCGTTAAAATACAACACATGGAAATGGCAAAAACTGCACTTTTTCGGCAGAGGAAGTTAAAAATATGTGACCTCCAGTTGGGTTTGAGATTTCGCTTTTTGTAGATATTGGCATGTTTGACGTGTGTGCCAATTTTCGTACATGTGCATGAAACGTAGCTTGGGGGCCACTCAATTCAAGTCAAATGTGCATAGGTGGCGCTGTTGAGCAATTTTGCCACGCCCACTTCCGAAACCTATAACAAACGTAAATTTTCACCACTTTTGATGTGTGTGCAAACTTATTATGAGTTTTCGGGCATGTTTAGACCCTCAAAAGTGCGATTCATTCTAGAAAAGGAGAAGAAGAAGAAGAAGAAATGGAGCAATTCCAATATGGCCTACACACCGTTGGTGCTCAGTCCCTAATTAAAAGACAAAAGAACATGAGAAATGACTTAAAAAAAGAACAATAGTTATTAAATTATACTAAAACCGATAATGAGTACAATGCTTGTATGGTAACATCATTTAAATGCTGTTGGACTTGATCTAATATTCATTAATATATTATTTTCTGTCTACAACAGTTTTAATGTTTCTGTCAACAGCTTGAACTACAATATGAACTGTCCTAAGCCAGTCATTAGTTGAACTCAAGGTGATTAGAGCAACGTGGAGCTGAAACAATACGGGATCTGAGGTAAAACTCAATCCTTCTCTTTCTCTCTCAATGGGATATTGCACAACGGGCTTTCAAAACGCTTGTGTAAGCAGAACGAGCGTGTGACTGAGAGATCTTTGAACCGCCTGCTCAACTGGTCATCAGTTTGCTGGAGATAAGGAGACGCGAGAGGAATGTTTCTGGACGATTGTGGAGATGCACTTCAAGCTCGATTCCGAGATTTATACTCACTTCGAGGAAGCTTTGCGACTGGCCTTCGGGTGTTTGGACTGAATCGTGAGGTTTCCATATTCGGTTTCAGTTTCCTGTAACAGAAAGTCAAAATAAAATCAATAGCAATACTAAACAAAACCGATGACAGACAGACACACAACTGGAAATCAGTCTTATCTTTCTTTTTTAACAATGTTGACTTTGCTATATCATGGGAACGGTTTTGAGAACAAATGTTTTGGTCATTTATTATTACAATGAATGATGTTTTACAAGGGTGTCTTCTTTAAATCATGCTAAACATGTATCATAGTAATTATTTTATTTGTTCAGAAATTAAATCATGTAGAGTTGAAGTCAGAATTATTAGCCCCTTTAAGTTATATTTTTTCGATAGTCTACAGATGAAACCATCGTTATACAATAACTTGCCTAATTACCCTAACCTGCCTAGTTAACCTAATTAACCTAGTTAAGCCTTTAAATGTCACTTTAAGCTGTATAGAAGTGTCTTGAAAAATAGCTAGTAAAATATTATTCACTGTCATCATGGCAAAGATAAAAGAAATCAGTTATTAGAAATGAGTTATTAAAACTATTATGTTTAGAAATGTGTTGAAAAAAAAATCTCTCCGTTAAACAGAAGTTGTGGAAAAAAACAAACAGGGGGGCTTATAATTCTGACTTTAACTGTATAAATTAGAACTGCATGATATAGGAAAAATCGTACATTGAAATATTTTATTATTCTGTGATATATGTTCCGATATACTGTATCTAAACAATTACACCAAATAATTAAATAGCCCTATTAGGAAATAATTTAGTCACAATTTATTTTAAGGTTCAATTCTCTCTATTAGCAAAACATTAACTATGACTTTTGCTTCAATAAACTTCTCATTTGCTCCTTATTAATATTTAGTTTAGCTATTAGGTTAGCAATGTAGAATAAGATCATGCAGAATACATAGTTTATAAGTACTAATAATTAGCCAATATCTCAATAACATGCATGCTTTATTAAACTTCCAGTTGGTGAAATGTCTGGTCCCTGAATACATTAATCTCTCTCAGGGCTTAAAAACATGCAAATTCTGACTCTTGTTTAGATATAATATCAACTCAAGCTTAGCATCTATGCGATGTGACTATTTCGGATGAACATATTGTGACCTCGACGCTGAAACGATATATTGTGCAGCCATAATATGAATCATTCTAATGCACAGAATAATTAAACACCATTAAAAGGTTTGGAGTCGGTAGGAATAACAGTAATAGTAGCATAATATAATATCACTGGAATATAAAAGGACTATTTTATATTTGAAAACATTTTAAATGCAGTCACATGATCACCAAAATCCTTCCAATAGGTTGATTTGCTGCTCAGTAAACATTTATTATTAAACTCAATGGAGAAATCAGTTGTGCAGCCTATTATATTTATAGAAACCATAATACATCAAGATTTGTTTAAAGAACTTTGATTATTTTAATGCTTCTTGCAGAACAGAAATATTTCTTAATGACCCCATGCTAAATATGCTCAATAACCCTTTATTCCCCTCATGTTTCTCTTACCATGATGGCCCTTCGTGTGACTTTAGTGGACTCAATGTACTGCAGCACAGCCAAGTAGATGAACTTGTACTGAGCTTCGGTTTGCACCATGCCGGACCGCTGATCTCGAACCATCATAATACACTTCTGAATGTCGATGTCGCAGTCCAGACCTGAAACAGATGACATCTTCAAAATGTGTTTGATCCATGAATTGAGATGAAATCCCACCCTGAGGTGTTCATGTGGTTGTAACAACTAGAAGTAAGCCTATCAGAAGATTATAAGACCCACTGTTCTGATTTATGTCAAAATCCCTGGACCATTTGGAAAGGAAGCACATCAGCCAAACATACCGCCTGATGGCATTTTCAGGATTAATGCAGTGCAATCATATTGATTAAAGCATTTTAGCCTAAGTTGCAATAAAAATGATGCATGGGAATGAGTCTCCAGCTGAGCCGAGCTGTGATCAGATTATCATTTTTCATCTGCTGATCTGAAATGAGTTTTCCGTGGCAATATCCATTCATGTTTTGAGATGAATGCGAGCATTGTAAACCTCTAACTAAGCTTGAGTTCACTCTTGTCAGATTGGGTTTAAATACTTTTTATGGATAAGTAGGGTTTGAGATTTTCATATTGTGCTTTGATTTGTCAAAACAGTGTAACTGCATTTGGACAGTGGTTGAGTGGTTAGCACAGTTGCATCAAAGCAAGAAGTTCTATGGTTTGAGTCCCGGCAGGTCCAGGGGTCCATTCTTCAGACCTCGCTTAAATTATCTAAGATGATTTGGCAGATCCTGGATCTTTTAATCCTAATAACTGCTCTCTGGCTAATTTGGTTCCTCAAACAAGTTCGCGAATCAGATTAAAATGTCTGGATGAATTGATCTGAGATCACTGTGTGTGCTGTGAAGGAAAGATCTATCGATCCTCGAAATCATGATTAGCAATGCAGCGATTGGCTGACGGCACAGCAGCGTAATGACATCATCTGATTAATATTCAATTATCCATGTGAGCAAAATTACATAAAATTCGTAGTAAACGGTTTGTTAAATACGAAATGCAATAACTTTCCACCTTTGGTGTGGGCTGCAAGCTTTACACTTTCATGTGTCAAGAGTATTTAGCAATTTATTTAGTTTTACTTTTAGAGTGAATTTTCTTTATTATTGTAGCTATTCAAGTTTCTTAATCGGTGTAAGGAATAACTGGCTTTTTAACCTAATTTTGCATCAGAAAAGCATTTTGATATCGCCAAAGGTGTCTGCAAATTTAGCGAAGCATCAAATCACCATCATATTAGCTGTCAAAACACATGCATGACTGCATAAGTTATTACTCCTTTAAAAAATAAAAAAAACTGTTGAATATTGTGCATGTCTATTATCATACACAATTTGAACTAAAGCTGGTAAGTACCTTAAAAATGGTACGCTTTTGTATCTAAAAGTCCATATTAATAAATATTCTCTTTGATCCCCTTGGGGAGAACCATCTTGTGACTGTTTTTGTTCTTTCATTTCGGAGTGCAGACTGCAAAAGTTTTATTTATTTATTTTTAAAACTTAAACTAAATAAATCCACGTACAAAGAACAGACCCCAGTAGGCATTTCTGCGTGGGTGCTAATGTTTCCTCCACAGTCCCAAGACATGCTGGATAGGTGAGAATTGATGAAACTAAATTGACCACAGTGTATGTACGTGTGTGAACGGGAGAGTGTATGGGAGTTTCCAGCACTGGGGGTTCATGAGTTAGTGTACTCTCAATGCTGGATTGTGGCTGGAAGGGCATACGCTGCATAAAACCTATACCAGTAATTGTAATTGGCGGGTCATTCCACTGTGGTGACAGGGACTAATGGGACTAAGGCCTCATTCACACTGTGGGTGGCGACCTGCTTCAAACGCAGGTCTTTGTAGGTATATACAGCATGAACACAAACAGCCTCTGAGCAAGCTGAGAGAGGATCACGTGAGCTCTACTGGTGCTCCTATGGGCTGTCGCTCAAGAAAGACACTCTTTATTTACATAAAGTTGAAGGATTCTCAACTTTGTTGCGTCACTGCTTTGGAACGATGGTTATTGTGAAAAGCTCTATACAAGCAATCCTGAATTGAAAGGAATTAAAAAGTGTTTCTCAGAATGGCTAATATATAGCTTTAGCTGGGGATTTAACCTTTAACCTTCTGGGATAGCAGCCTGTTGACTTTCACAACCTCTCACACAAAACCACTTTTACACAGTAAAAATAAGGTAAAACAAACCCTATATACTCACCTTTAGCATCAATGGAGTCTATCAGCATGTCAATCACCACAATGGTTCCAGTTCGTCCAATACCAGCACTGCCAAAACAGAATCATTTCCTTAAATAACAATCATGATTTGGCTCTCTGTGTCTGCTGAAATACCGTCATTACGTTAATGCATGATTTAGATTATCCTACAAATCTAGATTTCTGCAATATGAGCGTTACTCTGACAATCACGTTCAACTGTTAAGTAAAAACATGCATTTACTGTAAAGCTGCTTTAAAACAATATGCATTATAAACGGGGCCATTCAAAAAACAAAAAAAACGTGATCTCCTCCAGCTGCTAGAGTTCATGAGACCCTAAATGATCCACGGCACATGTTCATACTAAACAATAAACAAGCGATTAATTGATAAGTTGAAGTGGGAAATGAGAGGTCAGAAAAAGTTCAAGCATGTACTCTGATTACAACATGCCGAGTGGTGTAACTGCTGTTTAAACCTTCCTGCTCAAGGTTTTCAGCATGCATTATTCGCTCACAGGATCTGCTTTCAGTGTTAAGTAAATTGTTAAGGTGAGGTGCGACAGGCAAAAACTCAGGAAGCTGTTTTCTCATGAAGCGGTCCATTTTCAGATTTTGGGCCAACATTTTAGCAATTTGTATATAGATTTCAATTACAGTAAATA
Organism: Danio aesculapii; assembly: GCF_903798145.1. Taxonomy (NCBI): domain Eukaryota; kingdom Metazoa; phylum Chordata; class Actinopteri; order Cypriniformes; family Danionidae; genus Danio; species Danio aesculapii. Next base: position 24,721,728 of record NC_079450.1, on the reverse strand, counting down.
TTTTAAAGGCTGTGTTTTAGATATTTTTTGACCTGTGCTGAGTCATAAATCTCCACTTACGGTACATACAACAGTACATTCAGTTTTATTCATATTTATTTTCTAAAGTTTTTTTACTTGGCGTGGAATTACAAATTTATTAAATGCAGGTAGTATTATTTTTAGTATGGGGGGCTAATAATTCTAACTTGTATATACTGTACTTCATGGACATTTCAATTGCTTCCCTGTGTTGTCCTCATGAAGACCCCCTGTGGAAGATGCAGTTATGGAAGTACCTGCAATGAATGACCATGGGTGCAGATGAGCGCAGTTCCTGCTGTTTCATGTTGACCTGCCCCAGAAAGCTCAACACTCCACCAGGCTCCTGCGGGACACCATGATCCGGCCAGCTCAGATATTGGTAGTGCCAAATGTTTCGGGGAGCCTCATTCTGCAATCAGAAAAATAAAGAGTCTACATGAAGAAAGTGAATTATTATATATCATCAGTGGTACTCTTAAATATATTTGACATCTCTTCAATGTATATACATAAGTTGAAATGTCATTAATCTGTAATTCTGGCATTTTTGAGATTCTGGAGAGTTCATATTTTTTTATTTCTTCTACTTTTTACTAATTATTATTTTAATATATATATATATATATATATATATATATATATATATATATATATATATATATATATATATATATATATATATGCGCCTTTAAGCTATATATTTTTTGATAGTCTACAAAACAAACCATCGTTATACAGTAACTTGCCTAATTATCCTAACCTGCCCTGCCTAGTTAACCTAATTAGCCCAGTGAAGCCTTTAAATGTCACTTTAAGCTGTATAGAAGTGTCTTGAAAAATATCTACTCAAATATCATTTACTGTCATCATGGCAAAGATACAATAAATCAGTTATTAGAAATGAGTTATTAAAACTATTATGTTTAAAAATGTGTTGAAAAAAAAAATCTCTCTGTTAAACCAAAATTGGGGAAAAAAAAAATTAAACGGGGGGGCTAATAATTTTGATAGAGAGAGAGAGAGAGAGAGAGAGAGAGAGAGAGAGAGAGAGAGAGAGAGAGAGAGAGAGATAGATAGATAGATAGATAGACAGATAGACAGACAGACAGACAGACAGACAGACAGACAGACAGATAGATAGATAGATAGATAGATAGATAGATAGAAAAGTCCAGAAAATACCATAATTTTACAAAAGTCACCCACCAAAGTATTATTCAGTCTAACAATATTTTAAAAACCATAAAATATTATCAGGCACTTTTACAACGAGAAACGATTAATGACAAAATGTTTCTATTTAAGGATCATTGTACTTCTCCATTTTTTTCCATTTTACCCAGTTGTCAGCAAAACGTTTTTAATTATTCAAAATGAATCAAATTGACTAAGCTGACAGTACTGGACAGAATCAGTTTGTTGTTTCGTTTTTGCACAAGTTTCATGAAATGAAAGTGACATTATTTTACCTATATTTTGACATTTTATTTTCCAGATATGTAACGCATTAGACACTTTAATTTGCTTTCTATGCATATAAAAGCACTTTTGTAAATTTGATGTGGACATTAAAGTGTGACATCTTGCCTTTGACCAACAGTTAAAAATGCTAGGTTCCACACAAGCAATTTGTGTTTGGGCAACGCAAAGGAATTAAGCTAACCTATTAGTTTTTACAATTTTATATGAATTGAACATAAAACAAGTTGTCCCCAAAACAACTCGAGAATTGAGTATCATTTATATACATTTTTGTATGTTTTTGTTGGCAGCAAACTTAAAATAATGTTTTTTTTATCTCAGTCAACAAACGTTTATTTTAAGTAACATAGATGATTTTATTTTATGATTTTAGTATGGTTACTAACAGAAAATGCACTTTTTCGTGCTGTTTTGTTCGACTGGAATCAAGATGGCAGTATGAAATGCACTGGAAACAATGACAAACAGAGCGAATATCTGGGGCACAGGTGTGAGCAGAAATGTGCTGTGTGCTCTTGTGTGAATATTTGCAAAGACACATTGAAAAAAAAACTCATTTCTTACCCGATGCGGAGCTGTGAGCTCCACCACCCTGACTTTATAATCAGCAGCATCCATTTCAGACAATAACTTCACCACATATTTGCCTACTTTCTTCGACTCTCCCTCAGTAGTCGGCCAGTATGGCACACACTTATTCTGCAGAGGAAAAATACAACCGCAAATTTGATGTCAGGAGCTTTTCTACTTATTTAACAGGGAAGTTTCTGAAAAGAAGGTGCTCGTCACATGTTCCACATAGTAATTACAATTAATTATGTATAAATACATGCAACTAAATCTAACCCTTATCCTAACCCTAATTATATAGTGAGTATATGTAATTATTTAATATTACTAGGTAGTTCAATGAATAGTTACACTGTGACAAGGACAACTTCAAATAAAGTGTAACCCAAAAGGTGTTACTGAATAAAACATTGGGGGAGGGAGGGGGGGGGGGGGGGGGGGGGGGGGGGGGGGGGGGTTTACCCTGACTTTTAAATTACAATTAAGTAAATTAAAATTTAAATACAATTAAGATCTGCTATTAGGATAAGTAAAATAATCTTGTTTTTGCTTTGAAATGTAGATATTTGGACTAGAAACAAGACAAAAACATAAATTTTTGCATAAATTGTATAAATAATTAAATGCAATTAATAGTTATTAGGCCTCAAACATCATAGTTTTTTTGTGCCCAAATTTTTTTTAACTCTCTTTAAATGCTCAGTCACAGGCCTTAAAAACACATGCACATGATAAACCCTCACTCTATTATGGTTAAACTTAGCAACAACTCTACAAATAACATGTTCTGTAGCTCCTTTTTAACTCAACATTGCATATCTTGAGATTCTTTGTGACAAAAGTCTTGTTGTCGATCCCAATTGTAAGAGCAACTAATAATAACTTGACTTCTAATTGATCATTTGGCAAAAGGTAGTTTTCTCTGATGAATCATCTGTTGAACGCAAAGAATGTGCTCCGGGATTGGCCAGGCCAGTCACCAGACATGAACATTATTGAGCACGTATGGGGAAAGATGGAGGAGGAGGCATTGAAGATGAATCCAAAGAATCTTGATGAACTCTGTGCGTCCTAAAGAACGCTTTCTTTGCCATTCCAGATGACTTTAATAATAAGTTATTTGAGTCATTGCAAAGATGTATGGATGCAGTCGTCCAAGCTCATGGGAGTCAAACACAATGTTAACTCTTTTTCCACTGCACCATGACTTTATATTGTATACTGGACAGTATTTCTGTTAAGTGACAAGACTTTTGTCTAAGCAAAGTCAAACCTTACTGTCCTAATTAAAGAATTAAAAATCAAGGCATGATCAGATTTTATTTTGGTAAAATAAGCGGCATCTAGAGGCCTTTGTCTTTCATATAAGCCACTTCTGATACCAAATGATCAACTAGAAGTCCAGTTATTATTTGTTGTTCCTAAAACTTGGATAGGCGACAAGACTTTTGTCAAAAATACTTTTTTGACATTGTGATATTAATGCTGAAATTATATATTGTGCAGCCCTAACATATAAACATGTCAAATATGCAGATTCTTTTCCATAAAAGTAATGTCTGAAAAAACAGCATATGGAGCTATTATCATTTTCTGCAAATAAGTGCACTTAATGCCAACGTTCTAATTTAAAGTTTTGAAAGCACACTATCATTAATAAAACACAATTATGAACTTTTTACTCACTCAAACTCAATTGTACTCAAATCCAGAAATGCAACAGTAACTGTGAAGTCTTTTCTGTATAATACATTTGTCAAATCAATTCTGAAATATGAATTATAAACAACTACTAACCCGTCCTTTTTCAACTTCTCTAGTTGTCATGACGATTACTCGTGAATCTTCCTGCCACATCATTTGCCAGAAATCGTCCACAGTTGTTGCGAGGCAGCCTTGACAAGCAATGTAAGTTTTCTGGGGGTTCATAACCATTAGTTTGTTCTGTTGGCATACGGAAACAGAGAGAAGGGAAAAAGAGAATGATTCAAAGACACATTCAAGCTGAACATTTGAGAAATGTACAATGAATATGATTTATCTGATGGACCTACTATAACATAGTTGGCATTGATGTAATCAGAGCCGACAACATTGGGATCTGCGTTCTCCAGGATAACCCGAGTTTCATCAACTGAAAAAAAGAAGAAATTATTTATCTTTAAAGAAATTAAAGATAAAATTAAATATTTTTATACTCTGCGTAACAATTTCTTTCCGCTATATTTGTATTTTTTAAAGTGTAAAGCGTTTTAAAAATTACGTTTCAAAGGTGCTATATAAAAATAAATTATTATGATTATTATTATTTATAAATGTATAATATTAATGATAAATACTTATACAATTATTGATATATATATATATAAATAAATTACAAATTTATGTAATTTATATTTTATTTTTATACTAAAAAAATTGTATATTAATGTACATCATAATAACACATTTTTAACATATCTAACTGCAAAATTATCCATGCATACAATGATATTCTCACACTTGTCATTGTATTACATTATGGTCACAAACCTCTTTAACCACATTGAAGCCTATTGATTCAATATATAAACAAGCTATTAAAATTATGGACTTAAAGCCTATGCAGTGGCATCATTGTGAGGTTTTATGTACACATAACCTTCTTAGTTCTGATAGTTTTATAAAACTTAAATATCTAAAATTGTGTTTAAATGTTTAAATAATCATGTTCCAATGGTGTTTTTAGATCTAATCAGTAGGCCTCAAACCACTCACAGAGTCACACAAGCAACTGCTAATGGCGACTATCTTGTTCCAAAGTGTAAGACCTCTTTTGATCAATCTGTTTTCTCTGTTAAGGGAATCAAATTGTGGGATGATAAACCTGTCAGCCTAAAGTTAGAAAGTAACACAGATGTTTTTAGTAGTGCACTTAAAAAGTGATTAAAATCAAAACAACAGTGTTTACACAAATAGTTTATTATTAGTTTGTTGATCATGCCACCTTTGCTTTTGCCTTATAGCAATTTTATGTAAAGAATTATATTGAATTATATGTTTTAATGTTTATACAGTGTATATGTATCTATTTTATTTTTATTTAAGTCAAGCCTTCTGTGGAGAGGTGTTGAGAATGCTAAAACACTTAAAAAATTGCATTTGGATATCCATGTCAAAATAAATTAATTCATTAATTAATAAAAGTTAATAAATATATCTTAAAAACAGCAATAAAAAATAAATAATATATACTTTATATTTATTATCTAACTATATTTAGTTTCAGTGTCACACGTCAATTGCTTTAAAAATAACAATAAATTATGAATAATTCCATTCAACCATCCCAAAACGTAACCCTTATCCTAACCCTAACCAAAATATTGAGTAGACATATTTAATGAAGTGTATAAACAAACTTCAAACCAAAAAATACTACAGTGTGAGGATAATAGTCTATGCTTACAGGGAAGGATGTTCTTGTATCTGTTTTTGCTTTTGTTTTCTGGTCTCATTCCTTCATCTCTGCTCTTCGTCACCTTCGTTTCCAGCTTCTGCAACGCCTGCAAGTAGAACAACAGATTTATAGCTCAAAAATAGCCAAGAGAGTGAGAGAAATAAAGACAGAAAGTACACGTGACCACATCCTGTCGAGAGCTAGTTGACAGTGGCTCTGAACGACCGTTTGGCTCCTGTGGTCTAACCTTACTACGACCAGAGATCAACTGTTCAGTACAAACAAACTAATTATAGAAACAGTTGATCGAATTAGTTTTAGCATCCTATACAGTACATAAAAATGACTGTAGAGAAAATCCATTGAATGTCTTTGTCTTCAAGACTCAAAATAAGGTGAACTGGCGGCAACAAAACAAATGCCTATGACTTTAGGTGATTCTGTCGAAAATGAAATTAAATGAAATTAAATTAAAAATAAATTTAATTTCATTTAATATAACGACATAAACACAAAAATAAATAAATAAATAAATAAATAAATAAATAAATAAATAAATTATATCTAAAATAAAATAATTACGCAAATAAAAAAATAAAATATAAAATAAAATAATTACACAAACAAACAAATAAATAAATGAAATATAAAATAAAATACTTACACAAACAAATAGATGATTAAAAATAAAATAAATATCTATTAAACAAATTCAAAGAAATTTATCTAATAAAATGCTTTGGCTGCTTCGGTAAAACCGAAACTGGGTTAAAGGCAAAAATGGATTAAGCTCAGTGGAAAACAGAGCCTCTGTTGTGTCCATGCACAGACTAAAGACAGAAGTGTGAAGACTATTAAAAACCTTTAAAGAACCAGAATAAAAGTACGTACTTGATTTGGTTTGATTATTCTATTTGGATCAGTTTATTTCCTGGTTACAGTCATTGGTCAGGGCTGAAATCTTCAATAGTGTTTAGCTTTAACATTATTAATATATAACATTATGGAGAATTTATTTTCAATCCGCAATATAATCTGACAATGATGTCTGTTTGTTTAGCTCAAATTATTTTTATTATTTCTTATATTATTATTATTATTATTATTATTAGTAGTAGTAGTAGTAGTAGTAGTATTATTATTATTAATTCATTCATTCATTTTTGGCTTAGTCCTTTTATTAATCTGTGGTCACCACAGCGGAATGAACCGCCAACTTATCCAGCATATGTTTTACGCAGCGGATGCCCTTCCAGCTGCAACCCATCACTGGGAAACATCCGTACACTCTCATTCACACACATACACTACGGACAATTTAGCTTACCCAATTCGTCTATACCGCATGTCTTTGGACTGTGGGGGAAACTGGAGCACCCGGAGGAAACCAACGCGAACATGGGGACAACATGCAAACTCCACATGCTGCAGAAATGCCTACTGACCCAGCCGAGGTTCGAACCAGCAACCTTCTTGCTGTGAGGTAAACGTGCTTTTTATTATATTATTTTATTGTTCTATCATAATTATTATTATATTGTTATATTATTATTATTATTCTTGTTATATTATTATCATTTTAATATTATCTTTATATTGTTGTTGTTATATTGTTTATATTATTATTATTATTATTATATTATTGTGATATTATTTTTTAAATTATTATTATTTCTTATATTATTCTTAATTCTAATATTATTATTATTGTTTTTATTATCATTATTATCATTATTATTACATTATTGTGATATTATATATTTTTATATTATTATTATATTATGATTATTATTTCTTATATTATTATTAATTTTATTATTACTATTATTATTGTTGTTGTTTTTATTATTATTATCATATTATTGTTATATTATTATTTTTTTATTATTACTAATATTATTATGATTATTATTTCTTATATTATTATTAATTTTATTATTACTATTATTATTGTTGTTTTTATTATTATTATCATATTATTGTGATATTATTATTTTTTTATTATTACTAATATTATTATGATTATTATTTCTTATATTTTTAATAATTCTAATATTATTATTATTATTATTATTATTATTATTATTATAAGTGGTCCAGACACGTATTAAGTATGCTCTATTATAACTGACTCTATTTTAACTCAAAATTAAGTATTAAAGGTGTAACTAAGATAAACTTTCCATAAAAGAAAACTTTCCAAAATGTGTCATGGAAAAAAATTAAAGAAATGGAGCTTGTTATGTTTCTTTTTTCCAAAGACTTAAACTCTAATAATTAATTTTTGATAAACAAGAAGAAATCATCAACTGTTTGTTTCTCATAAACATGCTTGAACATCATAAACCCGTCCCTTTTCTAAATGAATGAGCAAACCAAATGCATCTGAATGAAGAAGGTGTGCTTCATCTATACGGCAGGTGGAGAATGACCTTTAAACACGTCACTCACATCAAACTCTTCCCAGAAGCCGGCTTTAATTTTTTTATCGGCCCCGTCCATCTTCTCTTTCTCTGAGGTCTGGTCGAGCTGATTTACTCTGCTCTGAATATCAGCTGCGTTCAGCCTCGTCGAGTAATAGGGCTGCAGAAAACAAAGAGGATATCCACACAGAGACAGAGAGACGACAGAAGGTTGAAGATTAATCACAACATTTTTTGTTTTTATGTTGTGCATTGAAGGAGTACAGTTGAGGAAAATACATGTGATTCAAATTGAGATTCAATTTTAGAGATGCTAAATTTTTACTTTGAGGATTGAATTGAAAAAAGATAATAAAAAAAAAAACGATTAATAGAAAACACTTAAACTGTTAAGTGTTAAGAATTTTTTAGTGTTCAAAAATCATGTATTTATGCTGAGTATTACATTTAAAATATGCAAAAAAAATTATGAAAAAAACATGATTAATGGAAAATACTCAAACTGAAGCTTTTAGTGTTCAAAAATCATGTTTTTATGTTGAGTAAAAAAATGCAAAAAAAACATTTATTAAAAAAAAACATGTATGGAAAACACTCAAACTGACACTTTTTTCTGAAATCATGATTTTACTTTGAGTATTAAATTGAAAAAATGCAAAATAAATTATTTAAAAATTTACACAAACAAATAAATTAAATATTTTTTTAAATTACACACACAAATAAATAAGTAAATAAATAAAATAAAATGTAAACTAAAAATATATTACAAAAAAAATTATAAAATATAAATTAAAATAATCACACAAACACAAATAAATGTAAACTGAAATAATTACACAAATAAATAAATAAATAAAATATAAAATAATTACACAAAAAATTTATATATAAAATAAAACAATTATTATATATTATTATATAAAAAATTGAAAAAAACAATTATGAAAAAACATGATGTGTCCTCAAACTGGAGCTTTTTAGTTTTCAGAAATCATGTCTTTATGTTGAGTATTTAATTGAAACAATGCAAAAACAAATTATGAAAAAATACATGATTTATGGAAAATACTCAAACGGGAGCTTTTTAGTTTTCAGAAATCATGACTTTACATTGAGTATTAAATGGGAAAGAAATGCAAAAAAATATGCAAAAAAATTATGAAAAACAAACAATTTTTTTATGAAATTTATGGAAAATACTCAAACGGGAGCTTTTTAGTTTTCAGAAATGTTTTCATGTTTTACGTTAAGTACTAAATTGAAAAAAAAAGAAAAAAACATGATTAATGCAACAGTTTTCAGAAATCATGTTTTTACATGAGTATTGTAGAGTTAAACTAAAAAAAAAATGTATGGAAAAAATGAAATCAATGTGACCAAACAACAAAGTCAATTCCCACAGAGCTGCGGTGTAAAACAACAGCTGGTGAATAAGGTAAAACAAATGTTGAATGATTGCATTAAGAATAGCTAAATATTTGTACATTTTTAAAGGTTTCTTTGAGCTGGGCAAAGATTGCGATTAATCACATCACAAAATAAAAGCTTGTTTTGACATATGTATGCATTATATATATATATACACATATATTTACACACACTTAAATTATGTCAAAAACTTTTACTTAGGATGCGGTTAATCACGACTAAAACACTAGTTTTTTAAATCTCATATTTCAATGAACAAATTGGGCATCATTTATCTAATTTGCAAACATTCCTAGTACAAAAAATGTAAGAAACAGATGAAATCTGGTTCAAACATTATTCCATTTTTAATTTGTTTCATTCATGTTTGGGTCAAAGACTTTTTTGGGTTATCTCTATTTATCACTCTGTAATTCGGTTAATACTTCGAACAGCCACATTTTTATATATATTTTTTTACATATTTACATTTTTGGTGCCATAAAATGCTGCATATAATCAGACATTTTATGTATGAGCATAGAAAATACATATATTTTATGTAAAAATATAGTTTTTATGAGAAAAATGTATTGTATATGTATTGTAAATGAAATCTACAGAAACAAATTGATAAAGTGCAATAAATTAAATGCATAAAAGTTAATCTAGGATCATTTCTTTCTGTTAAACTGAAAAAAAAATATCACAAAAAAAACCAACTAATGTCAGGTGCATGAAAAAAATCTTTTTGTCTGCAGTGTCTTGCATTAATCCCAGAAGCTGATTAGCTGCTTGACCTTTTAGATATTAAACATGATCATTGGGGGAGACAAAAAAACAATAGCAGTGTACTTTACCTGTTTGAGGTAAACCATTGTGCCAGACAACTCCTCAATACCAACACGCTTGAAATGCTCCACGAGGTCTGTCAAATTATCAAAATTGTCTTTACCACCGACGGTGTAGCGATCATTCTGCAAATAAACGTGCATAAGAAAGTCATCATTAGTACTTAAGTCTGGCAGATTCAGGTTTTTGGGAGGACAACTTAATTGTTTAATGTTCAATCCACTTAAATTTGTAAAAACTAATAATCTAAATGTAACTCCTTCATGTTGTCCAAACACAAATCTATTGTGTGGAACTATTTTGTGTTTAAAGATGAATTTATAGGTAGTATATATAGGTACGATATTGCAGTATGCAAAATTAAAATTAAATAATTAAATAATTAGCTTTTTTTTTTGACTGTCACTGTACTGAGATCAAAACTAATGGACCTTTTTCACAAGACTGTTATGACGAGTTTAACAGTCATCAGCATCTTAAATCCTTTTTTAAGCATCTTAAAAAGCATTTTTAAGCATCTTAAAAAGTTGTTAATATTTAGATTGCTTTAAAAACATATGTACATTTATAAGTATTTATATATGTATTATATCATCTTTTCATCAAATTACAAAAAACGAATGACCGCTTATGTGAGGCATTTATAATGCAACAATAAATTTGATGTTGTTCTCTCTTCTGGCTGCTGTTATCAGTCTCACACTATTTCTTTTTCTGAAAGTCTTTATAACATCATGGTGAAGTTTTTATTTATTATTTCAGTAAATAGGATTTTTTTTTAATGTTTGCTGTACTCTCCCTTTCACTGTGCTCTAAGTTTACTTAACTAAGACGACTTCTGCTACTGAGAAACCCGAAAATGTGAAAAGGTCCATTAAGAAATTAAATATTTTACTAATCTAAAAAATTAGATCATTTCAGTTTCATTTATTTTATATCGATTATAAATACAAAATGGCACTAATTGTATTCAAAAGAGCAGTTCAGCATTTTTTATTATATGTTTAATCCTAACACCCCAAAGTTATTTTCAGAAATACATTAAATCAATTAATACAATAGTCTTTTTTTGTCTAAAGTTAAAAACAAATAATGATAGCCGGCTTTCCATCCTAACTTGAAGTTTAACAAAAAAGAAAAAATCCCAAATGTCAATTATTGGTGCATTGCTATTGAAGACTAAAACATGTATTAATCTTAGTTGATGGTATTTACAGCCTTTATTAATATAGTTCTCAGCATATACGAGTACACCCCCCACAAATCTCTCATTTAAACTAATTTTTTCTATAGGATGCTTTACAATATTATATTTGTGCATATACATTAGATTAGTCAGTACTGAAGCCAAATCTGGAGCTTATCTAACAAAATAACTTATGATAAAGGTTCAAAATTTAGTAGCCCAAATTTATGTGTTAGGGGAAAATATTAAATAAAATAGTCAAAAATAGCAAAAACCAAGAGAAACAAAAAATATATACATAATGAAATAAGTTGTAGTTTGTATATTGATTTATTTTTTTGCATTATTTTGCATCAATTTAAATGTATTATCTTTCCATTTCTAAAGATACTCTGTGGCTAAAATATTATTTTAATAAATATATCTGTTTAATAAACCTGTTTTTTTTTTCAATTACATCAATATATATTACCCATATTCACTGAGAAATATATAAAAATACTCATTTTCAAAATGGGGTGTACTCATTTATGCTGAGCACTGTATATTAATGACACAAAATTGTCTCTGTTGATATTATTTAATGTGTCTGTGCTGCACGACTTAAATCAAACTCAAATCAAACACTTGTATTTTTTTTAACTAATGTTAAAAATAAACACTCATTGTACATTTATGCTTGTCAGTCCATTAACTAATGTAAACCAACAACAGCATACAGTAACAGATCACTGAAACTTTTGATTCATTATTTTACTTAAACAGTCAACTTAAGCTTTTCCTTTTAAACTGTTATTCAGATTGTTTTCTCATCGCACAACCTCTAAAAAAGCCCATTCATGAACCGTTAAAATGGCATCACAGAAAGCTTTCTATTTCTTCAAACTAGATTAAAAGCAGAAAGTGTCCATTGGCGAGGGCTTAAAAGTTCTCGGCTAAACTAGGGTTAACCCAGACCGCTTTAAGGAGTTTTATCTGCATTGTTTGTTTCTGTGAGCTGATTAGACCCGTCTTCACAGAACACGGTTTGTTCTGTTAATCTGCTCACAGGGCAGCAGCGCTGGCGTTTTTTCTGCTCTTTGAAGCACATGCACACACGCACATACCAGTGGAAGAAATTAACAATCGACAGGCAGTGCGCTGACCTGATTTTCCCCTGGTCATAATCTCGTACCATTCATTAAAACAGCACAACAATAGCGCTTTTTTAGCATGAACAACCCCCGCTGACGTCCACACACTCATGACTCAAAGTCCAGTCGCCTTCCCAGGTAAGGTATATAAGTGTCATACTGTGTGTGTGCGTGGTGTACTTTATTTATACTGCACACAAGTGTGTCAGACATGTTTATGTGTATTTGTGTTAAACTATGTCAATGTGGGCATATGTTATGCTCTGTGTGTGTGTGTGTGTGTGTGTGTGTGTGTGCGTGTGTGTGTGCGTGTGTGTGTGTGTGCGTGCGTGCGTGCGTGCATGTTTGAGTGTTAATGTCGTACTGGAAATGCTTACAGTTATGGAGTTTCTACCTTTTTTATATCTACTACATAATAAATTTCCATTTAAATTCCAGACATTACATTTCCATTGAATCATCGGGCAGATTTATGTATCCGAAATGACTTACAAATGAGGAAAGTAGAATTAATTAAAGCAGAAAAGAAGAATATGTACTGTAAAGTGTCAGGTATTCTAATACTAATAAAGAAATATATATTTATATGTATATAATTATATATAGATAGAGCAGAGTGGGTGTATTAGAATGTCATTTTTTGGTTAAAAAAAACACTAAAAAGTGTTAGGAGAAAGGAATAATAAAAAATAGATTTAAAGATACTGAAAGGTAACACTTAAAGGGATAGTTCACCTAAAACAAAAATTATGTAGCACATAAAATTAAATAACACAAAAGAAGATATTTTGAATAAAACTTCCATAGTATTTGTATTTCTTACCATAGGAGTCAATGGTTACAGGTTTTTGTCTTTCTTCAAACTATTTTCTTTTGTGAAGAACAGAAGAAAAAAATCTCAAACATTTGGAACCACTTAAGGGAGAGTCAATATTTTCAGTTTTGCATGAACTATCCCTTTTTAACGGTCTTCATTGACCTCAATATTTTAGCAGTTTACCATTCAAACGAGCCATATACTGTATAAAATATGTCTCATATAAATGTAAACACTTTTATGAGCTTTTGAACAATAGCAGACATTATAAATATAAAACAGAATTTATAGTGTCATTCATTAAAAAACAAATTTATTCTTTACAATTTATCTAAAACTACACTGCCATTCATTTGCTTTTCTCATTCGGCACCAATCCTAACTTGTGCACACTTTGCCTAATTTTCCTTGCTTGAAGCTAATTGAATTATGCACATTTCATATAATAAAAAAATAATAACTTCTAGCCCGTAGCCAGCCTGGTGAAAGGGGTGGTTCTTTCTCAAAAAGTGGACCTTTGTGCAGTTATTCACCTTATTTTCTATTTAATTATGATATTTAAATATTGCATTTTAAGCACTATTTTTTATCTGGATTAGCTTGTTGGGTGGTCATCATAACCACACTTTTACCAGGCACCAAAAACATTTGCTAAATATTTAGAAATATGAAAAAATAGGTTACATCATGTATCATTAGGAAAAAAAAGGAGTCTGCTAAAGTTTTAAATAAAAAATAAAAAACAAACTGTAGCCTATTGTCATTTATTGGACAATTAACAAACTGGCAAGCACATTCAACTTTCCTCAGTCAGAATTTGGCCATTTGAATATTAAAAATAAATAAATAAAACATAGTAGAGCTTCTTGATTTTTCTAATCTTTTTTGTGAAAAAAAAAAGTACATTTTAAAAGTTCATGGATAACAAAAATGACTTTAATATGGGCTGCTTTTGGTGTTTCAAACTTTTTATTAGTTATTTTGTTTTCTTTTAAGAATAATGTCCAAAATTCAAAATGAAAGTTACTTGCAATGAAAGATTATGTCAGATTCTATGTTTTTTTTGTTGTTTGTTTGTTTTTTTGCACAACTGGATGTAAACTATAATTGTTTGCATTTATTGAAAGTCTTTGATGCCTTTACAATTTATGATGGCATAGCAGTCAAAATAAGACAAATGAGCTCATGTATGGGACAAATTTTGGACCTTAGTGGGGGGTGGGTCTTCCAAACCACCCGAACCCCCCGGCTACGAGCCTGAACTTATATTCTGGAAATTGGGATAAATAAAAATAAATTTGAGTGCAACCTTTTCCAAACTTTTAGTGAGTAGTGTAAACATAAAACACTCACATCTTAACAACGTCACATTTAAAAGAAGTCAAACCAAGCCCGTCATGTCAAATGATAACATATCGACAAAAAAAATATGACAATGTATTCCCTTTACTGTTAACTTTGATATATCTGAAAGGTTTTGTGATTCAAGATGATATGACTTGTTTTTTCTTTGTATTTGCCAAGCCTCTCATGCTAAATGAAAATATATGGACTGAACATATATGGTACACTCTGTTTTCTCACTATCAACTCAGAAACTCTGAAACCATATATATTTTATTTTTATGTTTATTTGTTTTTATTTTTTTCTTTCAATGCTTAAACTTAATAAATAATTATATAAAAAATAGACATCTCACTTAATTTGTCATAATACACAAAGTCTTTCTGACATCTCATGTTTGTTGAGTTTCTGCAAAACACTGAGCTCTAATGACTCCCATGTATGTTTGCATGAGCACATGCATGCGCACTTACATTGCACATGATCTTAATATGGGAGACCCTCCTTCCAGTACTGGTCTGATCATCAGTGAGTGCAGAAAGCACAAAGTCTCCCGGTTTGGAAAGTGACTCTCTGACCAGAAACGTCCCCGGCTCATTGCGCTCCCGGAGCAGCTTCTCAGCATTTGGGCCAGACAAATGGCCATGATACCATCTGAAGATGCAAACGCAAAGAAAAAAGGTCACTGTGAACTTCAAACTACAGTGTGCACATTATAAAAATTAGATGCCCTACTAACAGAAACATTTCTAAGTCAAACAGTAGAGTATGTTATTTTTGAATCACATTTCCGTAATACAGAGAAACTGACGCAAAACAAACCAGTCAAGGTATTTAGAGGACAGCAGATTCTAAAAATAAAAAACTAGGGCCAAATGCAGCTGCACCACAAACCACTGTAGCCATGAACACAAAAACAAGAGGCTGAACATTTATGTCACTATCTACATTTCCAGAGCTTATATATTTCTAGATCATGATGCAAAAGTTTGGAGGTCCTCACATTCTGCCATGCGAAAATGTGAGTTAACAATTGGGCTCAGTTCTCAATTTCAGCATCTCAGCTTCCTGTACTGCGGTCGGAAAATTTTCTGATGACAAGATTTCTTGACTCGAGACTTTGGTGTATTTTTAGCTTGTCCTTCCTTCTCTCTTCTCTAGTGAAAAAAAAAAGAGAGAAAAGGACTTGCTAAATCGCTCCTCTGGGGGGGTTCTTCCATGATTGCTTTCTCACAGAATAATGATGTTGGTGTCTTTGAACAATAATAAAGAGAAATGATTGTTTTAATTGATGTTTTAAGTACTTTATTTTATTAAATACAACAAAATGCATGACAAATATACTAGGTTATAATATAATAAGTCATGCAATCAGATGTGTTTCGCATAGTCATTTTAGGAATACTGTATGCCCTTAAGTGTAATTTTTAGATTACATTGTAATTGTATTTATTGTAATTTCATTTTAAATTTCTACTTTTTGTATTAACATTATATGTTAGGCACCTAGGGTCTGAGAGTAACGCAACATTTAGATTCTCTGTATGTCCTGTACATGTGGTTGAATTGACAATAAAGCTGACTTTGACTTTATTAGGCACATTCTGTCATTTTATTGCATTGTAAAAAGATAGATCTGTCTGATCTGAGACCTAAAAAGTTCCATCTTCACTATTTCTGGCAATCAAAATATTTTACACATATTTAATGTGAGTGTCAAATGTATGACACGTTATGTCATTACAAATTCTCCTCCAATTTGATTGACTTGAAAATTTAATTTTCTTTCGGCACAGATAACAATAACTTGTTATGTGAGAGACAGCGTCATGTACAGCACTCACATTCTACTAACATTTGAAGACACATTTTGTGAACATTTCATTTTAAATATGTGGTTTTGACTAAAAAATATACACAAAGACCAAATATGATTGACAGTTTATTAAAAATAAATTTTGTGCAGGCAAAAAGATCAACCCAGAAAATTTACATAACATGCAAAATTGCATGTTACATGGAAAACAGCTGGAAATTTGATGCATATTGTGACTTAATGCTATACGAAAGTGAAATGCTGGGTAGAGGTTAAAAATACACAACTTTCCTAATGCATTAAGCCTCATGAAGCAATTTTTCTAATGGTTAACAAAAGAAGTAAAATGGTTAACATGCATGGTAAATATTGTTCAGCTTATGCAAAATATATTGGAATTCATTAAAATATAAAGCACTCATAAAATATATGTTCTTAACCTAACTTTTTACTGATTTTGGTCTTTTAAAATCAAGTTCTTAATGCATTTAAGCCATATAAAACATTTCTTGTGCTGAACATATTTAATTTCCTACCCCATGACTAAAAAATATTCTAAATGCCCTGCCAAACGTTTCACTGGCTCTATAACAAAAAATAACATAAAATATTTAGACCTACTGTTTTCACTGACCATAACCTTGCTATGCAATAAGCTTATGTATAAATTAATAATTTACAAACTTATACATTTAATAATAATCTATCCTTCAGTTTTTCTATAACAGACTTTTGAAAAACCTTATGTAATAAAACTGTCTTCACTATATCAAGTTAAAGTTATCTACAAATGTTGTTTAAGAAAATAAATGAAAAAGCCCCCTATACCTTTAAAGAGGACCTATTATGCCCCCTTTTACAAGATATAATGTCTCTGATGTCCCTAAGATGTGAAGGGTTTTTTTACTTTTTTGAAACCGCTTCTTTTAGGATTTGATCTAAATTGTGCCGTTTTGGTGACTGTTGCTTTAAATTCAAAGTGATTTTTGCTCCCAGTGCTCTTTTAAAAGAGGGTGGAGCTAAAATACCTATGCATTAGCATAGTGGCAGATTCAAAAAAGGACTAACATTATCTGTGCATTATCGGTGCAAAAACTCTTCTCACTCAGGCCTGTCTATGCTAATGAGGGAGAGATTGTCACTAGTGGGCGGGGCTTTCTCTCTTTGATGGCATGTAAAAAAGCCAATGTCAATCAAAGTGTTTATGCAGACGAATTTTATATAGAGTGATTAAAAAATAGAATAAATATTTTTTTAATCATTAGAAGCTAGCTATATTCACACATTGTTGCCACACAACTGCGTTTAAACTACTTATAAAACTGATTTTTGCATAATAGAGTTCTCTATTTGAGAAAGCAGCCATTTGCAATGGTGTCAGAAACCATAGTGGACGTTCTGAATTTAACTAATTCAACCCCACAATGCATTGCAATAACTAGTGTATAACAAATGTACACTCAGTGACTAAAGAATACCCATAATGAACTGTGAGAGTTTATTATTTATTATTAATTGTTCAATTAATATTTGTAAATGTGACAGAAATCAAGGAGCTGGCCAAGACGTTTAAGATCTGTTTTTGTGAGCCAGCAAAGCACAAACAGAATGGCATCCTTTCGGTGCACTCTGAGCTTGAATTCACTTATTTTCATTTACTCCTTTAAGTGGACTACATCAGTGACCTAATGTAGGGAATAGTCAACACTGGCTAACTGAAAATACCGAGAACCAAAAAACATAGTGCTCGGGGGTACATAATGGCTACATTTGTGGGTAAAAAAAAAATGCTACAGGGCAGTACGGATGTATTTTCCGATGTCACTGGTTTGCTCGGTAGCTCCTAAAATACTGATACATGTCCTGTTTCTTTCACTTGAGACATCACCACAAAGATGGGTATTTGGTCATAGTTTTGTTTTTTAATCCACACGGATAAACTCAATTCAAGGTTTCAACGCTGTATGGCATAGAAACCTGGAGGACTGCATTGAGTTTGAGCCTTCTTGTTTGAACATGTTTACAAATATTGAATATCATTGCCTAAATGCAATGATTGATTGACTCTGGCATAATAACTGTGTAAATGATCTGTGTTGCACAGTGGAATGAACGAGTCAGTCACAAATCAGCTCAAACATCTTTCATTAGGCTTTCTTTATATGTAGCTGAATTCTGCTTTTATGAGAAATCTAATCTCCTCATCATTGATTTGCATACACTGTAAAAATGCCCTGGAAAGTAACAGTAAAATACTGGCAGCTGCAGTTGCAAGCAATGTATTGTTATTTTACGGCACTTTGATGTAACTGTCCTTTTACAGTATGTTATTGTAAATACACATGGACTGAATTAATACTAAAGTGAACTTATTTCATTCACTGAAACCAATTGCCTCAAATTGGCTCACTGCTGTCTGAGTTTATGAATTAATATTTGTAATGTGTTATATATGCTTAATATAAGTGTATTTATAATGATATCATAATGATAACAGGACAGAATAGCATCAGAGTTTCTCTGTTCATCCTTAACTCTCTCTACTCTCCTCCACAAAGGTAATACATAAAAGGGCAAGCAGATATTTGACTCAGTGCTTTTCTGTTTTGTCCTTGTAAACACTGCCTCTTACCCATTAATGCTATCTGATTTGAGAACATTATTTAACTATAATCATTTTGCACTAAAAGTCTTTCACATATTTTCACCGTATGTTAAGCAGATGAAAAAAATCATGGGTTTGCAACAACATTGCAGGTGACTATACTAATTTTTTTGGAGTGGAGGGGATGAATCTACTCTTAAATATTTAACTTTAGATATGGCAGAAAGAAAGTGATGATTAAAACGCACTTCCACTTCTGGGGCGATACATAAACATACATCAATTGTGCAACTTTTGTGGTGCCTGCAAGAAAGCTTCAGCCTCAGCTTGAATCAAGTTCATCACGACCATGACCAAAAAAGAGAAAGAGACATTGAAGAGATGAAGGAAGGCCTGAATGGGTCTGGTCACCTGTTTGCAAATGTGCAAAACTAAAGTTTCCAACCGCAGAAGAAAGAGGAAGTCAGACACATGGCAGAGGGTGGGGTGGAGTATGACTGCAATCAAGATTCTTCAACTTGAACTAAACCGCATTAATTAAAATTATGACCAAGTTACAAACTGGCTTACAATCTAAAACATGAATTCTGGCAAACTAGAAAATAAGATATATTTATATAATATAATATAATATAATATAATATAATATAATATAATATAATATAATATAATATAATTAATATAATATACTATAATATAATATAATATAATATAATATAATAAAATAAGATATAATATAATATAATATAATATAATTATAATATAATATAATATAATATAATATAATAAAATATACTATAATATGATATAATATAATATACTATAATATAATAAAATAAGATATAATATACTATAATATAATACAATAAAAAATATAAAATAATATATATTATATAAAATATTATAATATAATATAATATAATATAATAAAAAATATAATATAAAATAATATAAAATAAAATAAAATAAAATAAAATAAAATAAAATAAAATAAAATTAAATTAAATTAATTAAATTAAATTAATTAAATTAAATTAATTAAATATAATTTTTGCACTTGCTAACTATTACTTTAATTATTTTACAATTATTATGGTATAAAATTTAAATATCTATTATGCATTAAATACTGCAATTTAATTCTGATTAGATTACTTGCATTTACATTAGATTAGATTACTTGCTACATTAATCTACATTAATTACTTGCTACATTAAAAGATTAATCAGTGTTAACACATTTGTATTTATTATTTATTCATAGTGAATGCAAAATAAACCCTGAAACTTTCTTTTTCATCATAAATAAAATTGTGCAGACAAAAAAGAAACTAAATGAAATCTAACAAAGTCTTTAATATCCAGATAACGTACATTTTCAATTGCATGTAGGTTTATCACAATGTGCATCTTCCATTCGTCATGTTACTGATTTCTACTTGACGATCATGTTAACTCTCTTCAACCTGCTTGGTGTTTTTTCTCTTTATTTGATAAGATTACTGGGCCAGCGGTGGAAGGCATGTTGGAGACTTTTGTTCCTCAATTTCTGACATAAATAAAAGTAGAATCTGGAAGGATTCCAGCGTGAGATAAAATGAATAATCATGTGTAAATAATCAAAATGATTGAGACGAGAGTTTTAGTGATTCACAGTGGCCATGATTCACAGTGCAGTATTACACATTTCCAGAAACTGCATACATGTAGAACATTACACTACCTAAAAACTTTCAAAATTAATCTG
Organism: Danio aesculapii; assembly: GCF_903798145.1. NCBI lineage: Eukaryota > Metazoa > Chordata > Actinopteri > Cypriniformes > Danionidae > Danio > Danio aesculapii. The sequence continues at coordinate 24,700,879 of NC_079450.1, read as the reverse complement.
CAGTTTAACTAGTTCTTTAGCAACACTGTTGGGAAAAGCTACTTGCATTTTGTTTGTAGCCTCTTAGGTTGTCTACTTGTTCCATGTAGTTTCACATACTGTTTTACACATTAGTAACATACAGTAGTATTTTACTACAGTACAAAATAATTATATAAATAGTGAACTATACAATACACCCTCTTTATCTATCAACCAATGAAAGAGTCGTCCGTTTTTCTAAATGCTGGAAGTAGATGGATGCTGAATCAATCACTTGATCTTTCTTGGAAACTCTACTTTGAAGGGACATTATTAGTTTGGAATATATCACAGCCAAATAAATAGTGCCCAGCAGGAAAATCGTAAACCTTTGGTCAAATATGAGAGAAACGGTATAAGAACATGTGTTTCAATCCTGATTTGAACCTATTATTTCAACTATTAAAGTTAATTACATATTTATTTAAGATGTTTCATCCTGATTTGAACCTATTATTCGAATATTATGTTTTATTATTAATTTACCTTTCTGTTGGGTGGAGATATAGACTATATGAATATATGATGTTAAGATTATAAAATCTAAACTATATATAATAATATATTATAGTGCGTTTATATATAAAACTATATATAATACTTTATTAATATATTTATTTAACATGTTTCAATGCTGATTTTGAACCTATTTAACTACTATTGTTTTATTATAATTTACCTTTCTGTTGGGTGGAGATATAGACTACATGAATATATGATGTTAAGATTTGAAAATATAAACTAATATACAGTGCAATCAGAATTAATAACACCCTGAATATTAGCCCCCCGTGTTATTTTTTTCCCCAACTTCTGTTTAACGGAGAGAAGATTTTTTTTTTTCAACACATTTTTTTCAACACATAGTTTTAATAACTCGTCTCTAATAACTGATTTATTTCATCTTTGCCATGATGACAGTACATAATATTTTACTAGATTTTTTCAGGTCTTCTATTCAGCTTAAAGTGGCATTTAATGGCTTAACTAGGTTAATTAGGTTAAGGCAGGTTAGGTTAACGATGTTCTGTAGACTATCGAAAAATATATAGCTTAAAGGGGTTAATAATTTAATAAAGACATTCTCCAGAAGAAAGAATTTTATCAGACATACTGCGAAAAATTTCTTGCTCTGTTAAACATCATTTGGTGAAATAATAAAAAAAAATATATATATAATATATAAATAATATATATATAAATAAATAAATAGTTTTTTAGGCAAGTAAACTGGTTTTTAATTTAACTTATTGTGTACTCGGCTACATCACAAACAGAAGGTATATACTTAATAGTTTTTTTTATTTAAACAAAGGAATTGGTCCCAAGTAATGTTGACAGTTAAAGTATAATAACAGTACATTGGTATTTTTATTTACATAAAGTATACTTAAAAATATACGTGACCTTTACTTACTGTAAGCATACCAAGGGTACACTACCAGTTATTATTATAAAGTTGCCAACCACACTATAGCTGCTAACAAAAATAAAATACAGTATAACTCTCTAAAACAATGTACTTGGCATAGATTTGTTAGCTTGCAGTTTAGCTAACATGTTTTTGAAAGAGGTGGAAAAAATGCATTTGCATAAAATACCACTGCTAAAAACTACAGAGCTTCCAAACACTTCCCAAATTTGCAAATCAGCAACACTTCCTTAAATGATAGGCAATCTATGCACTAATAATAATAAAAAAAACTAAAATATGTAAATTATTGGCTTTATGAGACAAATGATTGAACATCCATGGCTTAAAATAACTTATAAAAGCCCAATGCAGCATTTGGTCATGTTTACATGGACATCAATCATTTGACTATATAAATTTGCGAACAGGTTTTCCAATTACCCCAACAGCACTATCTGCATTAAGCTTAGCATTGAACAATGAAGTTGTTTAAAACATGGAAAAATCACTTTGACCTTTAAACTTTTTTTTTAACGAACACTTGACCTAATATAACAACTTAAATATAAACAACTTATACAAAGTTTGTATCAGTTGTTTATATTTAAGACTTTTTATTTAAAAAACAAAAACGGTTAATCTACAAAGTTGAACTCTTGGCTCTATAAGGTTCTTTTTTGTGAGCCAATCAGCATTTTGAATGCACGCAACGAGGACCAATCAGGATCAGCTTTCTTTACCATTTCACCAGGACTGCTCCATTGACAGCGGGAAAGACCAGAAAGACAAAAATCATACAAAATCAGAGTCAACTAAATAATGCCGCACCACCACCAAAATTGAGAAGTGTGTAAATGTGATGATTTAGAAGCTTTTTTTTTGACATTGACATGAAATGTTAAATTTTACATTGTTGAAAAACTTAATCAAGTTCAAATTAAGAATATAAAAAAATTCTATATTAAATATGAAATATTTTATTTGTGTATATATGGTAAGTGAAACATATTTAGGGTTTATTAAACTCATTTTGTTTATTGTCTGTTTGTTTAAAGTCTTTTTAAATTTAATATTGGACCTTGAAGAGTAAATACTTAATTAATTCATGGGGCATATAATTCAATCAATATAATTTCAATAATTCATATAAGCATAAAATATTATAAATATTAACATATTAATGAGATAACATTGGCATCTGCACTAGGACAGCCTTGCATGCTTAATTTAAACAAGAAAAAATATATTCATCCTAAAACATGAAATAAATGTTATAAAAAGCAAAATGTAACCCTCAAGCCATCAACATATTGTTACAACACCCATATTATATATTTTTGACTGGATTTCTTGAAAATTAACGCTTCCAATGAATGATCTGCCAGATAGAACCCTTATAATTCCAAGGGTATAAAATGACTTTTCAGAATTAGAAGGTTTTAACTGCATTTACCATGTTTTTTTTTACTCCAATTTGCAAATGTAAGAGAACTTAATAATTTACATTTAGAGAGCATTTAGGGTCTCTGTCATTGTTAATGTCTGAAAGAGAACTGTTAAACACATATTGTTTGCTATATGGAATGCAAAAACTTTGAAGCTCAATATCTCAAAATCATGTAGAATGCAGATAGAACCTTATAATTCCAAGGTGACGAGATGTTACATATTTGAATATAACCAATAGCAGTATGCAACAAAGCATGTCTAAAATGTTGACTCATTTGTGAGGTGCCTCATTAATGGGGATGTTCCCACCAAGATCTCTGTTCAGATGTCTATTAGACATTTATTAAACGCACAAAAATATGCTTGCTGGGTTGTGTTGTAATGTTAAAATTTAAATGGAATGATTCCATGAACAACTTATGTAACATCATAATCATAATATTTTAATGGTATGACTATGACGGGAGTAGGACTTTGCATAGACAAGGTTAGCAAATGTCACATTTCATAAAACACTAAAAGCATTGGTAAATGCAGATAAAACTCATCCTGAAGGTCAGTAAGCTTTAAAATGAGGAATATCAGAATCTCCCAAAGCCAAAGATCAAATAAAAACGGGCTAACCTTGAGCTATTTACTTCAGTTCACTTGGCAAATACACCTGGAAAATGGTCAGATATGATTGGCTTACCTCTCTGTGGTGGGATCGGAACAGTTTAAAGGGTATTGAGCTCAATAACGGTCCAGTCTTTATCCTGTAGGGTTCCATGATCTCCAGTGTAGTACTCCACTAACTCAGCCAAAGTGGCAAACTTCTCCCCACCATACAGGTCGTAATAATCCCCCGTGTTTTGAATCCTAATGTGGGTGATGATCTCCCCAACTCTGGAAAAAAGAGAAGCAAAGACCGGTTGATGATGCTTGTAAAATAACCATTTCTACTTTAGTCATCGCAAAAATCGCTGAACAAACTAATCAGGACAAAACTATCAACATCAGGATGCAATGTCAAAGGAAATTGAGAAACAGAAACATAATGTGTAGAAATGTTATGCGAGTGGTTGTAGTAATACAGGACAAGAAGACTTTTTTGCAAAGCATTGCAGCCAATATTTTGCGGTCATAGATATGATTAGCCATATCATCCTGCTTTACACTGAAATTGTGTTATAAAAGAAATCAGGTAAAATTTGACCTTACTTCAACCCCCTTATTCCCTCCTGAAACATTAGTGTCAGTTTTACAATAATGTAATATATCCATAAATGAAAAATGTAAATGCTTTACATAAATATTAAGCATTATAGTAAATGCTGGTTTATTTAAAGTCGCCTCGATATATAAAACTTACACTTATAACAGCAAATTTCATGGAATAACCCTAGCCCCAATCCTAACCTTACAGTAAGTACATGTTGTCAATAAACACATAAATATACCCTTACCTTGTAATAAATACATTGTGAAATAGTTTATTAACCAATTAAATGCTACCTTACACTGAACTGACAATTTTTAGTTAAATCACCTTTGATTCCATTGTGTGTATCATAGATAAAGTTAATAAACTACCAAATATGGTTCAGAAAGTACAAGTAAAACCAAATCAATGCAATCAATTTGCTGCATAAAAAGTAAAACTGAGATTTTCTTCTATGTTACTGTAAATGAAGATAAGAATAATTTATCTTTAAATGAATTGTGAACAGTAAGTATGCAGGTTTTCTTGATTTGCTTTGAATAGAGCACAACAGAGGTATTGTTTCACACTTTTGACTTATTGACACTGATTTTTACCCTTTAAAAAAGATGACTGACATTTAGTTGGCATTTAGTAACACTGCAAAGGTAAGTGGAAGTTGCATCCCCAACAATTATGCAGCATGTTGATATCATAAGCAGACATTATGCAAACTAGACTGGAAAATTGTATTTAAGCGTATTTGACCATCTTTATGTAAACACAAATTAGGTTTTATGGTTTATGGAAAAATGTGTGAATTATCACAATGATGGAGTCACACGGTGATGAAAGACACAGGATAAAAAAGGGGAAATAAGAAAAACAGGTTTAATAAAAGGAATGAGAGAGCTGTAGCACGAATATTTATGCACTGGACATGTTTAAGGTCAGAAAACCACAGCGCTTCTGATGTACAGTATAAAATACAGAACCATTAAATTGCTTAGTGTGAGAGGTCTTTGGCTTCTAAAAATGTAATAACTAAATTAATAACGGTCTTTAAGGGAAACCGTATAAATGTTTTCTACAGTCGACAACATCTGTGAGGCATATAAGAGTAACAAAAGATGATAAGCAAACCAAATGCAGTCCTTCGTTCTGTAACATTTATGTACATAGAAAGAAAATTAGAAAGAGTTTTTTTAGCCAACACACAGAGAGGTTCATTTCAGAATTTTGAGTAGATAGTTAAAACATATGTCGGGTATCTATCACTCAATCTGACCTCAGCTTATCCTCGCAACCATTTTTTCTAAAGAGGGGTAGGAAATTGATATTTTTTATCATACCAGATTAAAAAGAAATATGCTGTACCTAACAGAAAGGGAGAAATCGCCACATTTTTTCTTGCTTGGTCGAGCCAGGAAGCTGCCATGGACTCCTAGGGTCTTCAAAACGGTTCTGCAATCTATTCCTGACAGATCTCTGTGAAACCACCTGTGGAACATGTAATGCACGGCTTTAGTGGAAAACGCTTTAGAGATGATAAAATAATGTTTAAGTCATTGGTCTGACATGAACTGATGACTTAATAGTCGCACTAATGCAAAATGTTGACGAAAAGATGGTATTACATTAGAACATGTGGGTCAAATATTAACAAAGTGAAGAAGAAACTTTTAACTATAGTTTACTGTTTAATCCCAATCATCTCGTTTGGGTCATATCTGACCCAAATTTAGGAGGAAACAACCCCCTAAAATTGGGTTTTCTTTCTCGTATAGATACAACATATTAGAGGAAAATGTATTTTAAGTTTAATGTTTACCTAAGGGTTCAGACTTGTCCATATTCGACCCAAAATGTAGAGTGAAACAACCCCATAAATATTGATATACAGAATTACTTGTCCTGTTATTTCTCACAAATTTCTAACATAATGGTTTTTAATAACTAATTTCTAATAACTGATTTCTCTCATCTTTGCTAGTGATGGCAGTACCATAATATACAATAGTATTATTTCAAGATACTAGTGTGTCAGCTTAAAGTGCAATTTAAAGGCCTAACATAGGTTAATTAATTTAAGTATGGAAGCTATGGTAATTAGGCAAGGTCATTGTATAACAGTGGTTTGTTCTGTAGACAACCGTAGTAAAATATCATAGTAAAAACTATTCTGGCCCGAAATAAAACAATTAAGACTTTCTCTAGAAGAAAAAAATAATGTCAGAAATCCATTGAAAATTTACTAAAACATTCGTTAAACATCATTTGAGAAATATTTGAAAAAGGATAAATATTGCACAGGAGGGCTAATAATTTTGCCCTCAACTGTTTACGTATACATTTATACAGTAGATAACTGACTGCATTTATACACATCATGAGATAACAGGTTTGTTCTATAGACAATCATACTGAAATATCTTAGTAAAACTATTCTGCCCAAAATAAAACAATTAAGACTTTTTCTAGAAGAAAAAATATGATTAGAAATCCTTTGAAAATTTCCTTGCTCTGTAAACATCTTTTGAAAAAAAAAAATTTTGAAAAAGGATCAATATAGGTCAAAAAGGTCTAATAACTGCGCTCAACTGTATATGTACACATAAATACAGTAGATAACTTACTACATGTATCCAAATCATGAGATATACGGTTTAAATTTACCTGTTAACTTGAAAATAATTGTTATCAGACATATTTAGTACAACAACTTACAGAAAAAAGAATCTAAAGAATACTCACTACACTGTGAAAACAGATTAACAACAAAAAGTCAAGACTTTTTATGTTTCTTTAATTTAGCTTAATAAATTAATCAAGTTTCAACATTTTTTAAGTTCTACAAAGTTAACTTAATATTTCTTTAATCTTTGCCAATTGCCATGATGACAGCACATATTACCCTAGGTATTTTTTTACGATACAATATTCAGCTTAAAGTGCAATTTAAGGCCTGCCTAAGTTAATTAATTTAACTATGCAAGTTATGGTAATTAGGCAAGTCATTGTATAACAGTGATTTGTTCTGTAGACTATCATAGTAAAATGTTGTAGTAAAACCTATTTTGGCCAAAATAAAACAATTAAGAAAAAAAAATTTATCAGAATCCTTAGAAATTTTCCTTAAACATTCATTAAACTTCATTTAAGAAAAATAAATAAATAAAATTGCAGAGGAGGGCTAATAATTTTGCCCTCAACTGTATATGTATACATATATAGAGTAGATAACTGACTGCATTTAATCATATTATAAGCTATACGGTTTTAAATTTACCAGTTAACTTGCAAATAATTCTTGTCAGACATATTTAGAACAACATCTTATAACAGAATAAAGAGTTTTTAAAATACTCACTACACTGTAAAATGATTTAATGACAAAAAGTGATATTAAACTATTTTTAAAATATTAAAAAACTAATATTTTAATGTTTCTTTAACTTAGCTTAATAAATTAATACAACATTTAGTTTGTTTGATTAATGTAAGTTGAGACAACTAGAAAAGTAATTTGATTCAACTATAAAATTTAAGGCAGCAAGATTTTTTTTTTTCATTTTAAACCTTTGTACATTGGCACCACCAAATCACTACGTTTAACCCATATTTCAGTTTTACATTTTTTTAAATATCATACATATTAGTATTATCACTATTATACAAATACAAATCAGTTGTTTCATTTTTATACAGTGCTGAGCATAATTGAGTACACCCCCTTTTGAAAATGAATATTCTATCCATTTCTCAGTGAATAGAGGCAATGTATTTTGGTGCATTTTAAACAGATATAATTATTAAAATAATTTTGTTACCAAACATATTTAGAAACTGAAAGATAATACAATTAAATTCAAGCAAAATATTGCAAAAAAAATGACAACCTACAAAATTTCAAATACATTTTTACATTTTTCGCTTTTCTTAATTTTTCCTCTTTTTTAAAATTTGTATTTAATATTTTTCTATAACATATAAATTTGGGTGTACTAGTTTTTGGACCGTTATCGGAAGTTATTTTGTTAGATAAGCTCCAGATTTGGCTTCAGTACTGACTAATCTAATGTATAT